>NC_090335.1:5889361-6143913 GCF_035084215.1 Heptranchias perlo
AGAATGCCAAGGTATTCTTCAGGCATGATTTACAGATTAACATAGGAACAGGAGGAGGCCATTCAGCCCCTCAAGCCTATTCTGCCATTCTATTAGATCATATCTGATCTGTACCTCAACTCCACTTACCTGCCTTTGATCCCTATCCCTTGATACCCTTACCCAACAAAATCTAGCGATCTCAGTCATAAAATTTTCAATTCCCCCCCACCCCCAGCCTTTGAGGTGGAGAATTGCATATTTCCACAACCCTTTTTCATACAAAGTGTTTCCTGATTTCACTCCTAAATGTCCTAGTTCTAATTTTATTATCCCCCCCCCCAACCCTTGTTCTGATTCCCCCAACAGAGGAAATAATTTCTCTGTATCTACCCAATTGAAAGCCTTTATCATTTTAAAAATCTCAATTAGATCACCCCCCAACCTACTAAACTCAAGGGAATACAAACCTTGACATAGCCTGACTTCATAATTTAACCCTCTAAGCCCTAGTATTATTCTGGTGAATCTGCGCTGCACCCCCTCAAAGGCCAATATATCTTTCCTGAGGTGCGGTTCCCAGAATTGACCACAGTATCTCCAGATGGGGTCCGACCAAGGAAGGGGTCCGACCAAGGCTCTGTACAACTGAAACGTCCTGTGGATGTCCGCACGGCTTCCCCCTGAGGTGCTGCTTCAAGGTGCCTATAGTGTGTTTGATAGGCCTCATTAGGTCTTTGCTCAGTGGCTGTCTGGATGAGGTCATGAGCCAGAGCTGCAAAGGGTGGCCTGAGTCTCCCAGGAACCAACCTTGCAGTCTGCCATCTTCAAATGGTCCAGCCACAGAATGTTACTGTAAACTGGAGACTGCTTTCTAGGCAGTGGGCATCGACTGGCATGATCCTGTGTTGCTGGCAGTCACTGACCACCTGCACGTTAATTTAGTGGAAGCTCGTGTGGTCCATGTAGGTCATGGATTGTACGCAGGAGCTTATGGCCACATGGTGCCATTTTTCACTCCAGGTTCTGTGATGTGGAAAACTACTGGATCCTCTCATTCTGCTGCTGGTTTCCCATGGCCAAATTGACCAAAGTGTTTCCCTGGCAAACAATCTCTCAGTGACCTGCTTGGTCTAACTGCGTGCGGTAGAATTAACCCTGAGACAGAAAGGTTCAGGCCCTGGAAGGCACTTTTTGCTCACATTCTCAGTTTGGTGTGCCTGGGTCTGTGCACATGGCTGCATTGAAAAGGATAGTCAAAGGCTGTTTGTGTCTGCATAAGCAAGCATGCATGTCTGACATGAGCAGAAATTTTCTACAATTAAGCATTGGGAAGACTGAAGCCATTGTCTTTGGTCCCCGCCACGAACTCCGTTCCCTCACCACCGATTCCATCCCCCTCATTGGCCACTGTCTCAGGCTGAACCAGACTGTTCGCAATATCAGCCCTATTGACCCTGAGCTGAGTTTCTAACCCATATCCTCTCCATCATCAAGACCGTCTACTTCCACCTCTGTAATATTGCCCATCTCCGCCTGCCTCAGTCCATCTGCTGCTGAAACCCTCATCCATGCTTTTGTTACCTCCAGACTCAATTATTCCAATGATCTCCTGGCCGGCCTCCCATTTTCCACCAACCGTAAACTTCAGCTCATCAAAACACTGCTGCCTGTATCCTAACTCACACCAAGCCCCGTTCACCCATGACCCCTGTGCTCGCTGACCTACATTGGCTTCCAATCCGGCAACGCCTCGATTTTAAAATTCTGATCGCTGTGTTGAAATCCTTTCATGACCTCGCCCCTACCTATCTCTGTAACCTCCTCCAGACCTACAACCGTCTAAGATCTCTGCACTCCTCCAATTCTTGCCTCTTGCGCATCCCCGATTTTCTTTGCTCCACCATTGGCGGCCGTGCCTTTAGCTGCCTAGGCGCAAAGCTCTGGAATTCCCTTCCTAAACCTCTCTCGCCTCTTTAAGATGCTCCTCAAAACCTACCTCTTTGACCAAGCCTGTCCTTACATCTCCTTATGTGGCTCGGTGTCAAATTTTGTCTGATAACGCTCCTGTGAAGCGCCTTGGATGCTTTACTACATTAAGGGTACTATATAAATGCAAGTTGTTGTATCTCATCAATCCTTTCATCCTCTTCATCTTCCAAATCTTCCTATATTTAAAAGGGGAGATAGAACAAGTCCAGGGAACTATAGCTTAATGTCGGTGGTAGGAAAGATAATGGAATCTTTACTCAAAAGATGTAATAGAAAAACATCTAGAAACCAAAAATATAACAAAGAATAGTCAGCTTGATCAACCTTATTGAATTCTTTGAAGAAGTAACAGAAGGAGTAGACAAGGGTAATGTAGTAGATGTAATATATTTGGATTTTCAAAAGACCTTCGATAATGTACCACATAGTAGACTTCTGGCTAAGGTCAGAGCGTGTGGAGTCAGGGGACAAGTAGCAGAATGGATAGCAAGCTGGCTACAAAACAGAAAACAGAGAGTCAGGTTAAGGGTAACTACTCAAGACTGAGAAAAGGTGTGAAGTGGTGTTCCCAGGGATCGGTGCTGTTGTTCACCATTTACATTAATGATTTGGATTCAGGAATCGGAAGTGCAATTTCAAAATTTGTGGACAACACCAAATTGGGGGTATGGTTAATAACGAGGAGGACTGCGTCAAAATAGAAGAGGACATCAATAAACTTGCAGAATGGGCGTGTAATTGGCAAATGAATTTCAATATAGTTAAGTGTGAGGTGGTGCATTTTGATAGGAAGAATAAGGAGGCCACACACTACTTGGATAATAAGAGTCTAAACAGGATAGAGGAGCAAAGGGACCGAGGGATACAGATACAGAAATCAGTAAAAGTAGTTAATAAGGCCGTAAAAAAAGGCAAATCAAGCACTAGAGTTCATTCCTAGAGGGATAGAATTGAAATCCATGACCTTCTGACTCAGAGGCACGTATGACACCATTGAGCCAAAACTGACACCTAAAGGTTCTTATCAATTCAACAGATACCTTGGAAACTTTTTATACATCATTTTGCATCATTGCAGTTAAACTGCAGCTGGAATTAAACTGAACTGCTGCCAACTAATGCTTAGCAGGTCCCGCATAACTGTTCAAAATTTAATACGAGTATTTTACACCTGAATACATGGCAGAGTTTGGATCACCATGAAGCTGAAAGTGCTTTCCATCGACAGAAGCAGGTGGTGTACCTGCCTGCAGGTGATTTCTGAAATAACTTTCACCTCTTCCCAACATGCAGCAATTACCTGCTATTTCAGCTTCCATCTCTGCTTTGTCCCGCAGAAGTTGGACATGTTGCTGCCGCGCTTGTTTATACAGCTCTCGCTGCTCGTCCTTCTCCACCTGCAGTTCTTTGATCCGCTTTTGCAGCGACATTAAAGCCGGATTGGTGAAGACCAGCCCTGGTACAAGATCATTCGGCATGTCTCCATTGACAATATACTCCACCTGTCGTGACGAGAAACCGTGCAGTATTCTTAGATTATTGACAGACACTGGGACAAACAACAACAACAACTTTCATTTGTATAGCACCTTTAATATAGTAAAACGTCTCAAAGCGCTTCAACGGAGCATTATCAGACAAAATTTGACACCGCGCCTCATAAGACAGTATTAGGACAGGTCAAGCTTGGTCAAAGAAGTAGGTTTTAAGGAGTGTCTTAAAGGAGGAGAGAGAGGCGGAGAGGTTTAGGGAGGGAATTCTAGAGCTTAGGGCTTAGGCAGCGGAAGGCACGGCCGCCAATGATAGAACGATTAAAATCAGGGATGCGCAAGAGGTAAGAATTGGAGGAGCTCAGAGATCTCTGAGGGTTGTAGGGCTGGATGAGGTTACAGAGATAGGGAGGGGCGAGGCCATGGAGGGATTTGAAAACAAGGATGAGAATTTTAAAATCAAGGTGTTCTCGTACCAGGAGCCAATGTAGGTCAGCGAGCACAGAGGTGATGGGTGAATGGGACTAGGTGTGAGTTAGGATGGGCAGCAGAGTTTTGGATGAGCTCAACTTTATGGGGGGTGGAAGATGGGAGGCCGGCCAGGAGAGCATTGGAATAGTCCAGTCTGGAGGTAACAAAGGCATGGATGAGGGTTTCAGCAGCAGATGAGCTGAGGTAGGGGTGGAGACGGGCGATGTTACGGAGATGGAAGTAGGCGGTCTTGGTGATGGAACGGATATGTGGTCGGAAGCTCATCTCGGACAAATTGGACACCAAGGTTGAGAACGGTCTGGTTCAGTCTCAGACAACGGCCAGGGAGATGGATGGAGTCGGTGGCTAAGGAACGGAGTTTGTGGTGGGGACCAAAGACAATGCTTCAGTCTTCCCAATATTTAGTCGGAAGAAATTTTTGCTCATCCAGTAATGGATGTCGGACATGCATTGTGACAAATCAGAGACAGTGGAGGGGTCAAGGGAGGTGGTTGTGAGGTAGAGCTGGGTGTTGTCAGCGCACATGTGGAATCTGACGTGTTTTCGGATGATGTCACTGAGGGGCAGCACGTAGATGAGAAATAGGAGGGGGCCAAGGATAGATCCTTGGGGAACTCGAGAGGCAACGGTGCAGGAGTGCGAAGAGAAGCCATTGCAGGTGATTCTCTGGCTATGACAAGATAGGTAAGAATGGAACCAGGCGAGGATAGTCACACCCAGCTGGACGACGGAGGAGAGGCATTGGAGGAGGATGGTGTGGTCAACCGTGTCAAAGGCTGCAGACAGGTCGAGAAGGATGAGGAGGGATATTTCACTACGGTCACAGTCACATAGGATGTCATTTCTGACTTTTATAAGGACCGTTTCAGTGCTGGGTCGGGGCGGAAACCTGATTGGAGGGTTCAAACATGGAGTTGAGGGATTCAAACACGGAGTTGAGGGATTCAAACACGGAGTTGAGGGAAAGATGGGCATGGATTAGGGAGGCGACAACACGTTCAAGGACTTGAGAGGAAACACAGACAGACAGTGGGTGCCGTATTAGATTATTGGGATGTATCAACAATGTAAGTATACCCTTTCCTTTCCTAAATATAAACTAAAGGATACAATTCTAAAGGGGGGTGCAGGAACAGAGAGACCTGGGGGTATATGTGCACAGGTTGTTGAAGGTGGCGGGGCAGATTGAGAAAGCGGTTAAAAAAGCATATGGAATCCTGGGCTTTATAAATAGATGCATAGAGTCAAAAGCAAGGAAGTTATGTTGAACCTTTATAAAACACTGGTTCAGCCACAACTGGAGTACTGTGTCTAATCCTGGGCACCGCACTTTAGGATGGATATGAATGCCTTGGAGAGGGTGCAGAAAAGATTTACTAAAATGATTCCAGGGATAAGGGACTTCAGTTAAGTGGATAGACTAGAGAAGTTGGGGTTGTTCTCCTTCGAGCAGAGAAGGTTGATAGGAGATTTGATAGAGGTGTTCAAAATCATGAGGGGTCTAGACAGAGTAGGTAAAGAGAGATTGTTCTCATTGTTGGAATGGTCAAGAACCAGGAGGTCACAGATTTAAGGTGATTGGCAAAAGAATCAAAGGCGACATGAGGAAAAACTTTTTTACACAGCGAGTAGTTATGATCTGGAATGCGCTGCCTGAAAAGGTGGTGAAGGCAGATTCAATCGTGGCTTTCAAAAGGGAATTGGATAAGTACTTGAAGGGAAAAAATTTACAGGGCTACAGGGAAAGGGCGGGGGAGTGGGACTAGCTGGATTGCTCATGCAGAGAGCCGGCACAGGCTCAATGGGCGGAATGGCCTCCTTCTGTGCTGTAACCATTCTATGATTCTAAATCGCTGCATCTCTCCACCTACCTCTTCTCCTTTACGATCCTCCTTAAAACCCACCTCTTTTACCAAGCATTTGGTCACCCCTACCAATACCTCCTTCTTTGGATCAGTGTCCTTTTTTGTCTGTTTATACCTCTGTGAAGCGCCTTGGGATGTTCTCTATATTAAAGGTGCTGTATATGTATACGTTGTTGTTGTATACTTGCTCAAGCAGTGTAACTCAACCCAAAAGCACACCGTGAAAAGGGTTTGCCCCGTGCCCCCATATCCATTCCAGTCGTTGTCCTGATCATCACGTGTCCAAGACAATTGTACAAATATTAACAGGTATGGTGTTAATGTGCCTCAAGAATATGTACCCAGCACTGTATCAAAATGTAAACCAGTGCGTGAGGTTTTGCTGTTTTTCTTTTGGATTTATATATTTTTTTTGCATTGAGTGGGTTTTGAAATGAAGTTTTATTACAAGGTAAATTAAATTTATCCTCTTACCTGGTGGAGTTTCAGAGGAACGATCACATACAGCTCATTCAGTTTTCGCTGTTTCTCTCGTTGCAATACCTCCAGGTCTTCCTTTGCAGAATTTACAGTCCCTTCGATAACTTTTATCTGTGATAACAGTGCAATTGCATTTCTAAAAGTTTCTAATAGCTAAGAGCTAAAATTTTAAACTTTATTTGCACAATTTTTTTTTCTAACAGTGTCAATTCTGGATTTAGACCAGTCTCAAGTTTGCCCAGGCCTCTCTCACTAAATGGTTAATAGGAGTTGACTGGAGGTTAGGAGGGTTGACCAAAAGCTTGGTTGAAAGGATGGCTTTCAAGGAAGGTCTTCAATGAGAGATAAGTGTAGAGGTGTCCAGACAACCTCCTGATGGAGTGATGTGGATGGGAGATGCAACACTGCACAGACTGATGCTGGTCGATACCAGGGTGGGTCATTCAATGGTTCACTGCTGATTGCTACCACACAGATGGGGCGGGAGGGGGGGGTCCTGAAGTGTTGGTGAGACTAGCTTATATGATCAGTTTTTACAAATCATGGTGCAAGTGAGCATGTAAATGTACGAGAGGAGGAAATGGAATAATTGATCAAGATAACTATAGAAAAGGAACTGGTTCTGAAAGATAATCAGAACTCAGGGTGGATCAGTCACTGGGCCCTGATGGCTGTATCCCAGGCTGTTGATGAGGAAGAGAGGAGATAGAAGCTCTGGCCACAACTTTTCAATTCTTCTCAAATATGCAGAGTGTGCTGTGGGACTGGAGAGCAGCCAATGTAACATCATTGTTCAAGAAGGGAGAGAAGGATAAATTATAGCCCAGTGTAAATTCAGTTGTGGGCAAACTCTTACGGGTTAATTTGAACTCCCAGTTGGTTTCCTATCTGTACACAGCAGCACGAGGCTGGGCCTCCTCTCCATGGCGACGACCTACTTCCGGCACGAGAAGAAGGGACGTGGCTGCCGGCTTTGCGGAAATCGGGCAGCATGTGGCTGCCCACTGGGTGTGGGGAAGAGGTTTATGGAAAAGTTTTGCAGGAGGGAATAAGAACATAAGAAATAGGAGCAGGAGTAGGTCACACGGCCCCTCGAGCCTTCTCCGCCATTCAATCAGATCGTAACTGATCCTCGACCTCAACTCCACTTTCCCGCCCGATCCCCATATCCCTTGGTTCCCCTAGAGTCCAAAAATCTGTCCATCTCAGCCTTGAATATACTCAATGACTCAGCATCCACAGCCCTCTGGGGTAGAAAATTCCAAAGATTCACAACCCTCTGAGTGAAGAAATTCCTCCTCATCTCAGTCTTGAATGGCCGTCCCCTTATCCTGCGACTATGCGCCCTAGTTCTAGACTCTCCAGCCAGGGGAAACAATCTCTCAGCATCTACCCTGTCAAGCCTCCTTGTAATCTTATATGTTTCAATGAGATCACCTCTCATTCTTCTAAACTCGAGAGTATAGGCCCATTCTACTCAACCTCTCCTCATAGGACAACCCTCTCATCTCAGGAATTAATCTAGTGAACTTTCGTTGCACAGCCTCCAAGGCAAGTATATCCTTCCTTAGATAAGGAGACCAAAACTGTACACAGTACTCCAAGTGAGGTCTCACGAAAGTTCCTGTGCAATTGTAGTAAGATTTCCTTACTCTTGTACTCCAATCCCCTTGCAATAAAGGATAACATGCCATTTACATGGGAGGTGGGGGGGGGAAAATGCCTAAACTTTCTTTGTGGGGCCCTGGGCAGCATTCAAGTCCCCATCCTGTTCTGACTTGCGTCAGCCAGGCAGTAAGGCCGCAGAGGCCTTGGTTAAAATGCTGTCGGGATCCAATTGACATCATCGGAGTCCGATTAGCATATTTAAAGAAGGATTTCTGCTGGCTTTAGCCGGGCGCTGTTGCCGCCTGCTCAGTTGATGCAGGTTAAAATCAGACATGACGGCATCCAATCGTCTCTCTGGCAGGTAACTGTGTAACTCCACCAATGACCTTTCCCCGAGGGAGAACACTTCCTGTTTATCACCAATTAATTGCTAAACCAGCTGGACAACTTCTCCTTTCTGATCTTGCGCAATACCATCGGAATTTATTCAGTTTTATTCCACTGCTATTTGACGACAAAAATGCTCAGAATTCTCGCTCTTTAAAAGAAAAGTTGCTTTAGTCACAGTTGGAAATGTTCTTATTTAAACAGCTAGAAAAACTCAAGTCACAAACCTTTTTAGCAATCACATCGTGTTCTTTCTTTATTAGTTCCAATATTTTCCTCTCTTCAGCCAAGGCCTCTTCAATATCCAGTCGCTTTTCTCGAAGTTGAAGCGTGTTATCGAATAGGGCTGGGTCACAAGCTGTGACAGTAAGACAGGTGATAGATTTGAAAAGATTTCTCTTTTTTCAAAACCAACTTGAGAAGGATGATTCTATGATTGTACGATAGTATACTGGCTCTCTGTCATACAACCATAAAGGTTTACATCACTGTCTCTCCCCATAGCCCTGTATCAATCCCAAACTAATCCCACTGTCCCACTCTCTCCCCATAGTCCTGTATCAATCCAAAACTAGTCCCACTCTCTCACCATACCCCTGTATCAATCCAAAACTAATCCCACTGTTCCAGTCTCTCACCATAGCCCTGTATCAATCCAAAACAAATCCCACTGTCCCACTCTCTCCCCATAGTCCTGTATCAATCCAAAACTAATCCCACTCTCTCCCCATAGCCCTGTATCAATCCCAAACTAATCCCACTGCCCCACTCTCTCACCATAGCCCTGTATCAATCCAAAACTAATCCCACTGCCCCACTCTCTCACCATCGCCCTGTATCAATCCAAAACTAATCCCACTGTCCCACTCTCTCCCCATAGCCCTGTATCAATCCAAAACTAATCCCACTGTCCCACTCTCTCCCCATAGTCCTGTATCAATCCAAAACTAATCCCACTGTCCCACTCTCTCCCCATAGCCCTGTATCAATCCAAAACTAATCCCACTGTCCCACTCTCTCCCCATAGCTCTGTATCAATCCAAAACTAATCCCACTGTTCCACTCTCTCCCCATAGTCCTGTATCAATCCAAAACTAATCCCACTATCCCACTCTCTCCCCACAGACCTGTATCAATCCAAAACTAATCCCACTGTCCCACTCTCTCCCCATAGCCCTGTATCAATCCAAAACTAATCCCACTGCCCCACTCTCTCCCCATAGCTCTGTATCAATCCAAAACTAATCCCACTGTCCCACTCTCTCCCCATAGACCTGTATCAATCCAAAACTAATCCCACTGTCCCACGCTTTCTCCCCATAGTCCTGTATCATTCCACCGGCAGGACAGACGTACCAGAGGTGGCGGCACAGTAGTATACAGACAGGAGAGAGTGGCCCTGGGAGTCCTCAACATTGACTCCGGACCCCATGAACTCTCCTGCTGATTACCACCTATCGCCCTCCCTCAGCTGATGAATCGGTACTCCTCATGTTGAGCACCACTTGAGGTAGCAAGGGCACTGAATGTACTCTGGATGGGGGACTTCAATGTCCATCACCAAGAGTGCTCGGTAGCACCACTACTCACCGAAGGACATAGCTGTCAGACTGGGCCTGCGGCAGGTGGTGAGCGAACCAACACGAGGGAAAAACCTACTTGACCTGGTCCTCACCAATCTACCTGTCGCAGATGCATCTGTCCATGACAGTACTGGTAGGAGTGACCACCGCACAGTCCTTGTGGAGATGAAGTCCCATCTTCACACTGAGGACACCATCCAACGTGTTGTGTGGCACTACCACCATGCTAAATGGAATAGATTCAGAACAGATCTTGCAGCTCAAAACTGGGCATCCATGAGGAACTGTGGGCCATCAGCAGCAGCAGCAGAATTATATTCCAACACAATCTGTAACCTCATGGCCCGGCATATTCCTCACTCCCGGCATATTCCTCACTCTACCATTACCATCAAACCATGGGATGAAGCCTTTTTCAATGAGGAGTATAGAACAGCATGTCAATGGCAGCACCAGGCGCACCTAAAAATGAGGTGCCAACCTGGTGAAGCTACAATACATGACTACATGCATGCTAAACAGCAGAAGCAGCAATCTATAGACAGAGCTAAGCAATTCCACTACCAACAGATCAGATCAAAGCTCTGCAGTCCTGCAGCTCTGCAGTCATGAATGGTGGTGCACAATTAACCAACTAATGGGAGGAGGAGGTTCCGTGAACATCCTCAATGATGGAAGAGTCCAGCACGAGAGTGCAAAAGACAAGGCTGAAACGTTTGCAACCATCTTCAGACAGAAGTGCCGAGTGGATGATCCATTTCGGCCTCCTCCCGATATCCTCAACATCACAGAAGCCAGTCTTCAGCCAATTCGATTCACTCCACGTGATATCAAGAAACGGCTGAGTGCACTGGATACAGCAAAGGCTATGGGCCCCCACAACATCCCAGTTGTAGTGCTGAATACTTGTGCTCCAGAACTAGTCGCGCCTCTAGCCAAACTGTTCTAATACAGCTACAACACTGGCATCTACCCAACAAAGTGGAAAATTTCCTAGGTATGTCCTGACCATAAAAAGCAGGACAAATCCAACCCGGCCAATTACCGCCCCATCAGTCTACTCTCAATCATCAGCAAAGTGATGGAAGGTGTTGTCGACAGTGCTATCAAGCGGCACTTACTCACAAGTAACCTGCTCATCGATGCTCAGTTTGGGTTCCGCCAGGACCACTCAGCTCCAGACCTCATTACAGCCTTGGTCCAAACATGGACAAAAGAGCTGAATTCCAGAGGTGAGGTGAGAGTGACTGCCCTTGACATCAAGGCAGCATTTGACCAAGTGTGGCATCAAGGAGCCCTAGTAAAATTGAAGTCAATGGAAATCAGGGGAAACTTCTCCAGTGGCTGGAGTCGTACCTAGCACAAAGGAAGATGGTAGTGGTTGTTGGAGGCTAATCATCTAAGCCCCAGGACATCGCTGCAGGAGTTCCTCAGGGCAGTGTCCCAGGCTCAACCATCTGCAGCTGCTTCATCAATGACCTTCCCTCCATCATAAGGTCAGAAGTGGGGATGTTCGCTGATGATTACACAGTTTTCAGTTTGATTCGCAACCTCTCAGATAATGAAGCAGTCCGAGCCTGCATCCAGCAAGACCTGGACAACATCCAGGTTGGGCTGATAAGTGGCAAGTAACATTCGCACTGGCAAATGCCAGGCAATGACCAACAAGAGAGAGTCCAACCACCTTCCCTTGACATTCAACAGCATTACCATCGCCAAATCTCCCACCATCAACATCCTGGGGGTCACCATTGACCAGAAATTTAAATAGACTAGCCACATAAATAGTGTGGCTACAAGAGGCTGGATATTCTGCGGCGAGTGACTCACCTCCTGACTCCCCAAAGCCTTTCCACCATCTAGAAGGCACAAGTCAGGAGTGTGATGGAATACTCTCCACTTGCCTGGATGAACGCATCTCCAACAACACTCAAGAAGCTCGTCACCATCCAGGACAACACAGCCCGCTTGATTGGCACCCCATCCACCACCCTAAACATTCACTCCCTTCACCACCGGCGATTTGTGGCTGCAGTGTGTACCATCTACAAGATGCACTGCAGCAACTCGCCAAGGCTTCTTCGACTGCACCTCCCAAACCCGCAACCCCCACCACCTAGAAGGACAAGGGCAGCATGCACATAGGAACAACACCACCTGCACGTTCCCCTCCGAGTCACACACCATCCTGACTTGGAAATATATCGCCGTTCCTTCATTGTTGCTGGGTCAAAATCCTGGAACTCCCTTCCTAACAGCACTGTGGGAGAATCTTCACCACACGGACTGCAGCGGTTCAAGAAGGCGGCTCACCACCACCTTCTCAAGGGCAATTAGGGATGGGCAATAAATGCTGGCCTTGCCCCAGCGATGTCCACATCCCGTGAAAGAATTTTAAAAAACAATACCACTGCCCCACTCTCTCCCCATAGTCCTGTTTCAAACCAAAACTAATCCCACTGCCTCACTCTCTCCCCATAGCCCTGTATCAATCCAAAACTAATACCACTGCCCCAATCTCTCCACATAGCCCTGCATCAATCCCAAACTAATCCCACTGCCCCACTCTCTCCCCATAGCCCTATATCAATCCAAAACTAATCCCACCGTCCCACTCTCTCCCCATAGCCCTGCATCTTTCTCTGCTTCAAATCTTTATCCAATTTTTCCTTAAAAGATGCAATGGTCTCTGTCTCAACCACTGTCTGTGACAAAGCATTCTGTGCTTCAACATCCCTCTGTGTAAAGAACTTTCTCCAATCCCTCCTCACTCTCTCAGTGACAATTTTAAATGAGTTATCCCTCACCACTGACTACCTAACTAACTAGAGGAAATAGCCTTTCCTTATTCACTCTTTCAAAACCATTCATCATTTTAAAAACCTTGATTAAATCTCCTCTTAGCCTTCTCTGCTCCAGTGGAAATAGTCGCAGTATCTCAAGTCTTTCCTCATAACTATAGTTTCCCGTCGCTGGCATCAGCCTGGTGAATTTATACTGTACGCTCTCTATGGGTTAAATGACCATTCTATAATGGGGCACCGAAAACTGCACACAGTACTGTAACTGTGGCCTAAACAGTGTTTTGTGCAAATATTAAGTATAATTTACTCATACTCAAAATGCTGTTGACCTATTTTCTGTTTTTTTTCTGTCACTTTTTCAGTCGACAGTTTTGCATGCATCAGCCTCTTCCACCCCCTCCCACTCTATTCCCTTTTGTACACTGTGCCACTGGACTAATCACCTTATTTTCAATCAAGGCAGTAAAAAATTATACCTTGCGGTAATATGATTATATTTATTCACTGAATTGTCTTTTAACTTGAAGCCCACTGTTTCTCCCAAAAGCCTGCGCTTGGTTTTGATATTTTTGCTGAGCTGTGACTCTGTGAATTTGGATTGTGCAGTCTGAGCACATGCAGTGTACCTAATTTCTCAGAAGGCATTCATATCGTTCAGTCCACTGTATTGATGGAATATTTTTCATCAGGTGCGATGAGTTTCAGGACAGCTTTTCTTCACTTGAAGAAAAGGGAGAGGACGAATTTCAAAAGTTTCATCGAGGTAAACTATATATTGTGTGTTTTCTTTAAAACAGTGACCGTGTGTTTGAGTGTGTGTGTGTGTGTCAGGGTTTGTATGTATGTGTGTGTGTGTGGAAGTGGGTGTGAAATAAATGACTACTGATTACGCACATGTGGTCGCTGTTGTTTTATGTTGCATAAACTTTAGAAATTGTATACGGCAGAGAGAGTGAGACTAGAATCAGAGTGAAAGGGGTGAGCATGTGACAGAGAGATACAATATTAGTATGTGGGGGAAAAAAGGGCATCTTGATTATGTTATATATAAGATTCTTTTCAGTTATTTAAATAAAATATTGCGATAGATTTTGTTACAGACAGTTAAGACAGACATTGATATATCTCTTACTATCTGGACAAGCAGAGTCATCCACTCCACCATCATCAGAATCTGATTCATCCTCATCACTGCTGAAGCCAAATTCCTCGTCCGATTCTTCATCGCTCTCTTCATCTGAATCTGTAAAAGAAAAGTCATACCAGACCAAAGTAATGGTGGCTTCAAAAGTACTGTCATAGCTATCAGTGTTAATATATTAGCAAAAGGGCTGAATCAGACAGCAATATTAGTATAGGAGAAAAGGACAGTAACAGGCAGCAATATTAGTATTTGAGTAAAGGACTGTAACAGACAGCAATATTAGTATATGAGTAAAGGACTGTAACAGACAGCAATATTAGTATATGAGAAAAGGACAGTAACAGGCAGCAATATTAGTATACGAGTAAAGGACTGTAACAGACAGCAATATTAGTATACGAGAAAAGGACAGTAACAGGCAGCAATATTAGTATATGAGTAAAGGACTGTAACAGACAGCAATATTAGTATATGAGTAAAGGACTGTAACAGACAGCAATATTAGTATATGAGAAAAGGACAGTAACAGGCAGCAATATTAGTATATGAGTAAAGGACTGTAACAGACAGCAATATTAGTATATGAGAAAAGGACAGTAACAGGCAGCAATATTAGTATATGAGTAAAGGACTGTAACAGACAGCAATATTAGTATATGAGAAAAGGACAGTAACAGACAGCAATATTAGTATATGAGTAAAGGACTGTAACAGACAGCAATATTAGTATGAGAGAAAAGAGAGTAACAGACAGCAACGTTAGTATATGAGTAAAGGACTGAGACAGACAGCAATATTAGTATATGAGAAATGGACAGTAACAGACTGCAATATTAGTATATGAGAAAAGACAGTAACAGACAGCAACATTTGTATATGAGTAAAGGACTGTAACAGACAGCAATATTAATATATGAGAAATGGACAGTAACAGACAGCAACATTTGTATATGAGTAAAGGACTGTAACAGACAGCAATATTAGTATATGAGAAATGGACAGTAACAGACAGCAACATTTGCATATGAGTAAAGGACTGAGACAGACTGCAATATTAGTATATGAGTAAAGGACTGTAACAGACAGCAATATTAGTACATGAATAAAGGACTGTAACAGACAGCAATATTAGTATATGAGAAAAGACAGTAACAGACAGCAACATTAGTATATGAGTAAAGGACTGTAACAGACAGCAATATTAATATATGAGAAAAGGACAGTAATAGACAGCAGTATTAGTATATGAGAAAAGGACAGTAATAGCAGTATTAGTATATGAGAAAAGGACAGTAATAGCAGTATTAGTATATGAGAAAAGGACTGTAACAGACAGCAACATTAGTATATGAGAAAAGGAGAGTAATAGACAGCAATATTAGTATATGAGAAAAAGACTGTAACAGCCAATATTAGTATGTGAAGATAACTGACATAGACATAAAAATATTTTGAATTACTTTCAATTCCCAAATGGCTAAAAAACAATAGCAGAATGCATCAATCTTCACACTTAAGCATCCAGCAGCAAAGAAGTCCCACTCAGAGCATGTTATCAGAGTAGAGTCTTTGTAGGGGAGTCTATAACGAGGGGGCATAGATTTAAGGTGAGAGGGGAGAGATACAAAAGGGTCCAGAGGGGCAATTTTTTCACTCAAAGGGTGGTGAGTGTCTGGAACGAGCTGCCAGAGGCAGTAGTAGAGGCGGGTACAATTTTGTCTTTTAAAAAGCATTTGGACAGTTACATGGGTAAGATGGGTATAGAGGGATATGGGCCAAGTGCAGGCAATTGGGACTAGCTTAGTGGTATAAACTGGGCGACATGGACATGTTTGGCCAAAGGACCTGTTTCCATGTTGTAAACTTCTATGATTCTATTCTATGTTTAGATCAATGGAACATTCCAGTTTTCAGGTGGTAGGCACAGAATCAGCCCATTATAAAACCAAAGGCTAGGGAACAGGAGAGGTGCACTGGAAAACCTGCTCTGTAGGTACACAGGCACTGCCTTCTCGAAGGAAGAATATAATTACTCTCAATTTTTATTTCTGTGGCAAATGTCGGACAGCATGTGAAGTGGACAGAACGTAAGGAGGGTGTGGTGACTGACTGCTCCCAAGCAGCAACAAGGGGCAATGCCAGTAGCTTGGGAGAGGGCAGCCTGAAAAACTTAAGCTAACATGGACTCGTCATGTTTTGAGAATGCTTTAGATAACCGAGTGGAGCAGGTTTGTACCAACATAAGTCAGAGGTGCTAATGCTGCTTTTGATTTAAGGCAAAAAAAAATTTAAATATCACGGCCCAAAATAAGTAGAGGGGCTAACACCGAGCAATGGTTCTCACAGAATTGTAGAATGAACCAGCATAGAAACAGGGGCAATGAATTCCTATGTCGTTTTTTTTTGTGCAGAATGATAAGCTGCAGCTGAATGGGCTGAGACAGACAGGGGTGAGGGGTTTCTGAGCCTGAACAGCATGGAGACATTCTTCAACTGAGAGTAATATTTTGGGGTGATTCTTTGGTATTCTACCTACACAGCTTGCTACTCATTGCTTCTGGGGATCTGAGGCCAACGGGAAATTTTGTCCCACCCCCCCAACCCCAATGAGGGCTTCTCAAGGGCAGGTCTGGCAGGGGAGACCTTTGTGTCCCGTTATAATGGAGGAAGAGGAGGAGGGGAGAGGAGACGATAGAGGAAAGGTGAGTGAGACAGCATTTAAGAAAAATGCATAAATTGGCTGCCGCCAAACTTCAAATGAACCCACGAAATATTATCTACAGCACCCCACCCCCCCCCCCACCACCATTCCCTCAAAGATTAGGAGGGAACCTTCGCGAGGAGATGTGTATTAGAAGAGAGCACTTCACCAAAGAGGTAAAAGGGCAGAAGTGCCACCTACTGCATGAGGACCTGCAGCCACGGTCATCTGCCTCTGATACTTCTGTGACTATGAAGGTGACAACCTCACTTGTCTTTTAAGGCACAGGGTCATTTCATACAGATATGGGCAATCTCTGTAATATCAGCCAGGCTGCAGTCGGGGCAATGCATTCATGTGACTGATGTACTTTACAGAAGAGCTGAGGAATTCATCACCTTTGGATCACAATAATGCAGCAGAGAGATTGAGCCGTCCAGTTTCTGACTTCCCCAAGGACCAGGGTGCAATCGATGACAGAAAACCCCCTCAAACTATCTCACAGGAAGGGATTCCACTCCCTGAATGTACAGATTGTGTGCGACAACATGCGGAGGATCCTACAATGAGAGAGAGTCTGGAAGATGTCACGATGCCTTCATCCTTCAAAATGAAGCCCACCCTCTTCAAGAAGGAATATCAGGACAATGGATGGTTTGTGGGCGACGAGACCTACTCCTATAGATAATGACCCCACTAACAGTTGCCTGAACAAGAGCAGAGGAGTGCGACAGCGGTGGACCTGCCTCTACCAGGGTGGTCATCGAGAAATCCATTGGGGTCTTAAAGTCTTTCACTCTGTTGTATGCTTCAATTTTTGTCTCATGCATAATTATGACCTTCTGTGCCCTGCGCAACATCACCATACAGAAAGGCCTGGACTTGGATATTCCCGGAGTGGTAGCCATAGCTGCTTTGGAGGCAGAAGTACATGGAGCAGAGCATTAGGATGACCGTCACTCAGAGAGCTCCTCTGTTACATTAAAGCATAAATAATCACTGAAGTCTTCTGCTGAACACAGTCTACCTTTGACACCACTGCCATAACTCCTTCAAACAAAGGACCAATCCTTCAATCTAGTACCCATCCTACAACATGACAACACATCAAACTCTTTGCCCCTCCACGAATGTGCCAATAATAATCACCCGACTGAATAAGTCAGCACCAAATCAGTGCCCCCTTCCCTGAATGACTCTAACTTCCATCAATAACAAAGCATGACGTAAGTGCACATTCTGTTTTATTACAGTAAAGTCCAATGTGAACACAAACAAATCTTTTTCCTCACACTGTGCTTCCGCAGGGTGCCAACACGTGCCTTCCTTTCACCTATTCCCGTGTTCCTCCTAGGTGCAACTTCTTGCGACACTGGTCGGCAGTCCTGGCGTGAGAAAGTTGATACTCCGTGCCCGTGCCAGTGCCACCTCCCTCCATGTGGCACAGGAAACAGTTTTTAATTTGTCTATTTATGGTCTTATTTACTTGCGCTGCCACCTTTAATAAGCTGTGTATCTACATATCAGGGTCTCTCTGCTCCTCTACAACATTTAAAATCTCACCATTTCATAGTATCATGATACAGCACAGGAGGAGGACACTCGGCCCATCGTGCCTGAGCTGGCTCTTTGAAAGAGCTATCCAATTAGTCCCATTCCCCTGCTCTTTCCCCATAGCCCTGCAAATGTTTTCCCTTCAAGTATTTATCCAATTCCCTTTTGAAAGTTATTGTTGAATCTGCTTCCACCACCCTTGCAGGCCGTGCATTCCAGATCACAACAACTCGCTGCGTAAAAAAAATGTTTCCTCATGTCGCCTCTGGTTCTTTTGCCGTTCACCTTAAATCTGTGTCCTTTGGTTACCGACCCTTCTGTCATGGAAACAGTTTCTCCTTATTTACTCTATCAAAACCATTCATGATTTTGAACACCTCTATCAAATCTCTCCTTAACCTTCTCTGTTCTAAGAAGAACAACCCCAGCTTCTCCAATCTCTCCACATAACTGACGTCCCTCATCCCTGGTATCATTCTAGTAAATCTCTTCTGCACCCTCTCTAAGGCTTGACATCCTTCCTAAATTGTGCTCAGAATTGAATGCAATACTCCAGCTGAGGCCTAACCAGTGTTTTCTAAGGATTTAGCATAACTTCCCTGCTTTTGTACTCTATGCCTCTATTAATAAAGCCCAGGATCCCGTATGCTTATTTAACAGCCTTCTCAACTTGTTCTGCCACCTTGAAAGATTTGTGTACATGCACCCCCAGGTCTCTCTGTTCCTGCACCCCCTTTAAAATTGTACCATTTAGTTTATATTGCTTCTCCTCGTTCTTCCTACAAAAATGTATCACTTCACACTTCTCTGCATTAAATTTCATCTGCCATGTGTCTGCCCATTTTACCAGTCTGTCTATGTCCTTCTGAAGACTGTTACTATCCTCCACATTGTTTACTACATTTCCGAGTTTTGTGTCATCTGCAAATTTTGAAATTATACCCTCTGTACCCAAGACCAGGTCTTTTACATCAAAAAGAGCAGGTGGTCCTAATACCGATCCCTGGGGAACACCACTGTATACTTCCCTCCAGTCTGAAAAACAACCATTCACCACTACTCTCTGCTTTCTGTCCCTTAACCAATTTTATCCATGCTGCCACTGTCCCTTTAATCACATGGGCTTTAATTTTACTAACAAGACTATTATGTGGTATTTTATCAAATGCCTTTTGAAAGTCCATATACAAAACATCAACCTCACTACCCTCATCAACCCTCTCCGTTACTTCATCATAGAACTCAATCAAGTTAGTCAAATACGATTTTCCTTTAACAAATCCATGCTGACTTTCATTTATTGGCCCATACTTTGCAAGTGCCAATTAATTTTGTCCCGGATTATTGGCTCCAAAAGTTTCCCCACCACCGATGTTAGGCTGACTGGCCTGTAATTGTCGAGTTTATCACTCTCCCCTTTTTTGAACAGGGGTGTAACATTTGCAATCCTCCAGTCCTCTGGCACTATCCCTATATCGAAGGAGGATTGGAAGATTGTGGCCAGAGCCTCCGCAATTTCCACCCTTACTTCCCTCAGTAACCAAGGATGCATCCCATCCGGACCGGGTGACTTTTCTACTTTGAGTGCTGCCAATCTTTTAAGTATCTTCGCTTTATCTATTTTTATCCTATCCAATATCGCCACTACCTCCTCCTTTACTGCTACATTGGCAGCATCCTCTTCTTTTGTGAAGACCGATGCGAAATATTCATTTAGTACCTCAGCCATTCCCTGAGTAAATTTAAGAAATATTTACTTTCTCTCTTTTAAATTCTAAAATATATTACTTCACATTTTCTACTTGAACTGTATCTGCTAACCAATCTGCCCATCTTGCTGGCCAATCTAAGTCCTCTTGCAGTGTTTCACAACCCTTGGCACAATTTGGTGTCATCAGCAAATGTCAATATTGTTCTCTCAATTCCCAAGTCCTATATACATGAATGATCTGAATTACATAGAATGTACAGCACAGAAACAGGCCATTTGACCCAACTGGTCTATGCCGGTGTTTATGCTCCACATGAGCCTCCTCCCTCCTTACTTCATCTAACCCTATTAGCATATCCTTCTATTCCTTTCTCCCTCGTGTGTTTATCGAGCTTCCCCTTAAATGCATCTATGCAATTTGCCTCAACTACTCCTTGTGGTAGCGAGTTCCACATTCGCACCATTCTCTGGGTGAAGAAGCTTCTCCTGAATACCCCAGTGGATTTATTAGTGACTATCTTATTTTTGTGGCCCCTAGTTCTGGTCTCCCCGCAAGTGGAAACATTTTCTCCACATCTACCCTATCAAACCCCTTCATAATCTTAAAGACCTCTATCAGGTCACCCCTCAGCCTTCTCTTTTCTAGAGAAAAGAGCCCCAGCCTGTTCAATCTTTCCTGATAGGTATAACCTCTCAGTTCTGGGATCATCATAGTAAATCTTTTTTACATCTTCTCCAATGCCTCTATATCCTTTTTATAATACGGAGACCAGAACTGTGCACTCCAAGTGTGGTCTAACCAAGGTTCTATACAATTCCATCCCTCTAGAAATGAACTTCAATGCTTGGTTTGCTTTTTTTATGGCCTTATTAACCTGCGTCGCTACTTTTAGTGATTTGTATATCTGTACCTCCAGATGTCTCTGCTCCTTTACCTCATTTAAATTATTATCCAAGCAGTATGTGGTCCACTTATTCTTCCTACCAAAATGAAATAATTCACATTTATTTATATTGAAATTCATTTTCCAATTACACTTCCAATTCTGCAAGTTTATTAAAGTCTTCTAGTATTTTGTCACAGTCCTCCTCAGTATTAACTATACCCCCAAACTGCTAGGAAGTGTTCCCTGAGTGACAGGAGGTTAAGAAGTGGGTGCCTGGACATTTCCATTGGAGTCTTCAAGGACTGAGGCGACTCTCACTCAGTAAATCTGCTGTCCCTGGAAGGCCCAGTTCAGATATCCTTTCTCTTGCAATGTAAAAGGGGGGGCAGGCCCGGGTCTGAAGCTCCCTCATGTTATGGCATGTGAAGGGGCCAGGCCCAGGTCTGAAGCTCCCTTATGATCTGGCACGGGAGGGGTCCAGGCCCAAGTCCGAAGCTCCCTCATGTTCTGGCACGGGAGGGGTCCAGGCCCAAGTCTGAAGCTCCCTCATGTTCTGGCACGGGAGGGGTCCAGGCCCAAGTCTGAAGCTCCCTCATGTTCTGGCACGGGAGGGGTCCAGGCCCAAGTCCGAAGCTCCCTCATGTTCTGGCACGGGAGGGGTCCAGGCCCAGGTCCGAAGCTCCCTCATGATCTGGAATGGGGGGGGGGGGCCAGGCCCAGGTCCGAAGCTCCCTCATGTTCTGGCATGTGAAGGGTCCAGGCCCAGTTCCGAAGCTCCCTCATGTTCTGGCATGTGAAGGGTCCAGGCCCAGGTCCGAAGCTCCCTCATGTTCTGGCACGGGAAGGGTCCAGGCCCAGGTCCGAAGCTCCCTCATGTTCTGGTATGGGAAGGGTCCAGGCCCAGGTCCGAAGCTCCCTCATGTTCTGGTATGGGAAGGGTCCAGGCCCAGGTCCGAAGCTCCCTCATGTTCTGGTATGGGAAGGGGCCAATAACCAGCAATTTTACCACTCTAAACCCATCTGACATAATTGGAGCCAACGCAGGAAGAGGTGATGGTTTAATCGGTGACGGTTTAATCGGCCCGGTCATATCCTGTCGCTAACTTGTCAATTGGAGTAAAATCCAGCCCATTGCACCCACCAAAATTTCCCAAGTGTATCATCATTAGTAACAACAATGTAACCATTCCCCACAGTAACTGCCCTTGACCACGAAGCAGTATTTGAGTATGGGATCAGGGAACACTAAAAAAACAGATGCCAGCCTACCTGGCCAACAACCAGGCATGGGTTGATAACATTCACACCACATAAACGCCAGGTAATGACCATCTCTAACAAGAGAAAGCGCAGCCATCTCCCTTGATCTTAATGGCACCACAATTACTGAATCCCCCACCATCAATATCCCAAGGGTCACCACTAACCAGAAGCTGAACTGGACCAGCCATATCTACAACATGGCTCCATGAACAGGGCAGTCTGAGTACTCTGTGACAAATTGCTCACCTCCTGGCCTCTCAAAGCCTCTCCACCATCTACCAGACTCGTCAGGGGTGTGATGGAATACTCACCATTTACCTGGATGATGCAGCCACAACAACACTCGAAGCTTGACACCATCCAGGACAGAACAGTTCCCTTGAATGGCATCACTGGACTCAATATCCATCCCCTCCACCACCAGCGCACTATGGCTGCAGTATGTACGATCTCCAGGATGTACTGCAACAACTCACTAAGGACACTTGGACAGCAACTCCCTCTCCTGTGACCTCTAACACCTAGAAGGACAAGAGCAGCTATGTTGTGGGAGCACCACCACCTCCAACACCATCCTGACTTGGACCTATATCGCCATTCCTTCATCGTCGCTGGGTCAGAATTCTGCATCACCTGACTGACACCACTGTGGGAGCACCATCACCACAAGGATTGCAGTTCAGGGCAACTAGGAATGGTCAATAAAAGCAGTCATACCAGTGTCATCCACATACTGAGAACAAACTAGTGAAAAAAACTCCACTGAGCAGTTAGTTTTGCACTGTGGTTATTATATAACAGAATAAAGAATGAATCTACTTCTAGTTATAGCTGGAACTTCTAGTCTAGTCTAGACATTCTTCTGTAATCTAAATTAAAATTCAGATTTACAAAAGTAATCCTCAGAAACATTGATGGGAGAGAACATGATAAGTAACTTGTGATGAAATGAAACATTTACTGAATCTTATTTTGTATGCACACCTGCAGAGATTTTTGCTTCGCCCTTTTTTGTACGTTTGATTTTCTTCTTGAAGACTTTGGTGAGAAAATCAGCATGTTTGTTGTTTTCACCAAGAGACATCTGGAAGGTGTTATGAAGCGCCTTCTCCTTCTCCTGTAGTTTAACTATGTCTCGTTTTTTGGCCTCTAACTGCTGCAAACATTCCTCTGATTTCATCTGAAACAGAAAGTACAGCAGTTTCTGTCAGAGTTAAGGACTGACGGTTTGATTCTGAAGGATAGAAGAGTACATAGTGATTAAGTATGATACAAGAATGACCATGTCATCGGCAAGAATCACGCGACCTAAACAAGAACTTGCATTTATATAGCACCTTATCACATCCTCAGGCTGTCTCAAAGCACTTTACAACCAAGTAATTACCTTTTAAGGGCAGTCACCATTCTTCAGTCACCAAAGACACATTTTTGATCGACATTTCTACATATCCGCCTCAATTTTGTGAGTCTGGCAAAAGTGAAGTTGAGCTGACCCAAAGTCAGACTGCTCCGTCACCAGATTTTCTGATTGTTAACTAACTGTACTGAAGGCCAGTTTCTCTAGGAAAGCTTTACCCGTGCCATTAGCCTCCTCCAATTGAGTCCTTCTCCTAATTGGAAGAGGTTAATTTTGAGAAAATTGGGCCAGGCCTGTGTGCTGCAGGTGAATTCTAATTCTAATTGCCCAATTTTCCCAACATTAACCTCTTCTAATTAGGAGAAGAACTCAATTGGAGGAGGCTAATGGCCACAGGTAAAACTTTCCCAGAGAGACTGGCCTTCAGCACATTTAGCTAGCAATCAGAAAATCTGATGAGGGACCAGCACCTCCAAGTTCCCTTCAAGGCACACACCATCTAAGCTGTTTTGAAAAAATACATTTGGTAAATTTAATTTTTAATGTTTCGCTTGTCTCAAGTCCCAACTTCTACTTCTGGGACGATCTAATGTGCCTCTGGTACCCTCTCTAGCTTCCATTTGGCCTCAGGACAAGGTATCTCAATGCTTTTCTATGCCCAAACCTTTTAATTACCCCTGTATGGCAAAATGCCAATTTTTTTTCCAGCTATTGGTTGGACCTCAAGTCCCAAATGTCACCTCCCGGGGAAATCCATAGGCGTGCTTCCATGGCCCTTCCTCACACCTGTCTTCTCTTCCCATTTCTTTTCCAGCCCTTTCTGATCATCCAAAGTTTTATTTTCCACATTTTGGTACTCAGCCAAGTCTTTCGGTGCAAGAAATTGGGCCACCAGCCTCTGCTCCCATGCCTCTCTTTCTCTTCTCACCTGTTTCTTTCTTCTCTCTGCTCTTCTGCTTCTTTCCTTCTCTTCTCTTCCCTTTTTGGTGAGAGGTGGTGGGTGGTGGCTGTATTGGGGAAAGGAACTGCTAGGGGCTAAAAGTCATACTTTCCAGTGGCGGGGTTGGGGAAGTAGTTGCTAATAGGCTTTGATAGTTCCCTTCATATGGCCCACTGCTTCATTTTATTCCTGTCACTTGAATGGAACTAAGGATAGCAATTTTAGAGAGCCAGCACACGCAAGATGGGCCGAATGGGGAAAGGCCACTGAATGGGACTAAGGATAGCTCTTTCAGAGACAGCACAGGCACAATGGGACGAATGGCCTCCCTCTGAGCTGTAAAACTCTGTACTTCTAGAAGGTGCCCCTAAGGGTACCATTTCAGTATAAGAATTTAGCATGAGTTCTATAGGAATATTGCTAGCTCTATGCAGAAGACATAAAATGAAGAAAAAAGGTTCAACAAAAAGTTCAAAAATTATTGTAGTTCATTACAGAATATCTTTAGTAACCACAAGACCAAAGAGAAAAGAACTGTTTGCTCACTTGCGTTTCCAGCCGCTCAGTAATGCGTTGGTTGACACGTTCCTGCAAAATGTCCTCACTCTTTTCAAACTCTTTCAAGAGAAGAACCTCTTCAAAAAGTGTAACATGCCTCAGGTCAGCCATCTTCATAGCGATGTCCAGCTTACATTTCTGGTGGCAAAGGACCCGAAGCTCTGCATCGAAGTTCTGTATCAATTCATTGATCTGGAGAGATAATTCAATTAAAGAATGGAACATTAAATCTGCCAGATATAGGAAATTGCTCGTACTTCCCATTCAAGGATTCCAGCGATGCAGCATTCCACATACTGAGCTTCCCCTCCTCGTCAACTGACAATCTGGTCTTTGGAAATCGCAATCTTTTGGGACCTGTTAAATTTTCAGTAAATAATTCCTGTAAATTTCAAAAGGACTCTAATTTTAATTCAACAGGTCAGTGTGGCCGGTTGCTCACTGTACTTCCGGACTCTTTCAAATATGTTCAACTTCCACATACAAAAGGGGGACTTGCCTTGATCCCACAGCAAGAAGATTCCTGCCTTTAAACCAACCCTCTTCCCCCCCTCCCCCGGACTCTTCCTGTGCCACAGCCTCCTTCTGAGTCAAGACTTTGGCTTTTTTGTCGAGAAGAGGTGAGACCTGTGACGACCAGCTAAAGCTCTGAAACATTGAGGTAAAATAATCAAAGTGGGAGCTAGAACAAAGGCACAAGTTTAAAATAAGCCGTAACACATCAAAAGGGAAAGGACAGCACAGTAGGAAGGAGCTGGAATGGATTTCTTTTGAAGAATTAGGAAGACTCTGCATTGGTAAGTTTATCATTTCTTCTTCAACAAAAGCAAAATACTGCAGATGCTGGAAAAACTCAGCAGGTCAGGCAGCATCTGTGGAGAGAGAAACAGAGATAACATTTCAGGTCGATGACCTTTGTTGACCTCTCCGAACCTTTGCTCAGAGTTTTAATCTCTAAAATCTTCCAGTTCGGATGAAAGGTCATCGATCTGAAACGTTAACTCCGTGTCTCTCTCCACAGATGCTGCCTGACCTACTGAGTATATTCCAGCATTTTCTATTTACCATTTCTCCTTGTTCATTGAAGCTACAAATCCATTTAAGAAAGATGTACCAAACTGATATAAAGATGGGCAGTGGGGTTCTGAGGGTCTCCACCTATAGGCCAGTTACATATTGAAGCACTCATCATCCTGAGCTGTCATTGAAGACAATAATGCTTAGTGAAAATGCTTAAGCTGCTCCAGCCATACAATTGTCCTTGAAAGGAGTTCTATGCATATTAGCTAGGTGGTCAGTGGGAGAATGTACCATGATCACTGTCACAGAGATTGGTATTGGTGACTTTGACTAGATCTGTTTTGGTGCTGTGGGAGGGGCAGAAACCTGATTGGAGTTGCGGGACAGATGGACACAGATCTGGGAAGCGACAACACATTCAAGGACTCTGGAGAGGAAAGGGAGATTGGAGATGGGGCAATAGTTAGTGAGGAAAGAAGGACAAGAGTGGGGCTTTTGAGGATGTGGGGTGATAATGGTGGTTTTCAAAGGGAGGGGGGCAGTGCCTGAAAAGAGGGAACCATTTTTAATAATGGGGGGGTGGGGGGAAGGGAAGAGCAGGAATGGAGGTTGAATGGTCAGCAGTTCAGTGGGAATAGGATCAAAGGAGCAAAGTAGTTTTCATGGATGAGATGAGCTTGAAGAGGGCAGGGTAAGACTTGGGCGGGGGGGGGGGGGGGGAGAACTAGAGAGATGGGGGTTCAGAGCTAGAATGGGATGGTACCTGGGAGAGGTTTGGCTTAGTGGGCAAGGGGAAGGGGAGAATGTAGCAGAGGCAGATGAACGAATGGTCTCTATCTTGGTGATTTAAAAAGTCCATGAGCTCCTCCTTGTTGTTAGAGATGAGGATGGAGGGGTCAGGAGACAGGAGTTAAAGAAGGTGGAGTAAAGGAGCATTAAATTATCTGCCCTCCAGGATGATCCTAGAGTGGTGTGCAATTTTGGCAGAAGAGAGAGGGGCCGTGAAGATCTTGATGTAGTTGAGCCAGATCTACTGCTGGATGGCTAAGCTAGTTGTGTGCCAGACACACTCAGGTTTGTGCTCCTTGATCTTGAGGGAGTGAAAATGGGGGCCAGAGCAGGAGGACCAACAGGGGTGGGAGATGGTGAAGGTTTTGTTCGAGGGTATGGCATCAAAGGTGGAGGCGAGAAAGAAACAATAAGTGAACTTACGTTTATATAGTACCTTACATGTCTTCAGGGCATCCCAAAGTGCTTCACAGTAAATGAATTAATTCTGAAGTATGGTCACTGTTAGTTTGTAGGCAAACACAGCAGCCAAAATCCCACAAACAGCAATGAGGTAAATGACAAGTTAATCTGTTTTGGAGGATCTAGTAGGGTAGATAAAGGGGAACCTGTAGATGTAGTATATTTGGATTTTCAAAGGGCATTCGATAAGGTGCGACATAAAAGGTTGTTACACAAGGTAAGGGCTCATACGGGTTGGGGATAATATGTTAGCATGGGTAGAGGATTGGCTAAAGGACAGAAAACAGAGAGTAGGGATAAACGGGTCATTCTCAGGTTGGCAGGCTGTAACTAGTGGGGTGCCGCAAGGATCGGTGCTTGGGCCTCAGCTATTTACAATCTATATTAATGACTTAGATGAAGGGACTGAGTGTAATGTATCCAAGTGTAACGATGATACAAAGGTAGGTGAGGAGGACACAAAGAGTCTGCAAAGAGATATAGACAGATTAAGTGAGTGGGCAAGAAGGTGGCAGATGGAGTATAATGTGGGGAAATGTGAAGTTATTCACTTTGGTAGGAAGAATAGAAAAACAGAATATTTTTTAAATGGTGAGAAACTAGTAAATGTTGGTGTTCAGAGAGACTTGTGTGTCCTCGTACAAGAAACACAAAAAGTTAGTATGCAGGTACAGCAAGCAATTAGGAAAGCAAATGGCATATTGGCCTTTATTGCAAGGTGGTTAGAGTACAAGAGTAGGAAAGTCTTACTACAGTTGTACAGGGCTTTAGTGAGACCTCACCTGGAGTACTGCGTACAGTTTTGGTCTCCTTATGTAAGGAGGGATATACTTGCCTTGGAGGCGGTACAATGAAGATTCACTAGATTGATTCCTGGGATGAGAGGGTTGTCCTGTGAAGAGAGGTTGAGTAGAATGGACCTATACTCTCTGGAGTTTAGAAGAATGAGAGGGGATCTCATTGAAACATATAGGATTCTGAAAGGGCTTGACGGGGTAGATGCTGAGAGACTATTTCCCCTGGCTAGAGTCTAGAACCAGGGGGCATAGTCTCAGGATAAGGGGTCCGCCGTTCAAGACTGAGATGAGGAGGAATTTATTCACGCAGAGGGTTATGAATCTTTTGAATTCTCTACACCCGAGGGCCGTGGATGCTGAGTCATTAAATATATTCAAGGCTGAGATCGACAGATTTTTGGACTCTAGGAGAATCAAAGGATATGGGGATCGGGCAGGAAAGTGGAGTTGAGGTTGAAGATCAGCCATGATCTGATTGAACGGCGGTGCAGGCTCGAGGGGCCGTATGGCCTACTCCTGCTCTTATTTCTTATGTTCTTATGTAATGACTGAGGGATAAGTGTTGCTCAGTACACCTGCTCTTCTTCAAATAGTGCTACAGGATCTTTCACATCTACCTGAACAGACAGACAGGATCTCAGTTTAAAATCTCATCCAAAACACAGCACCTCTGATGGTGCAGATGATGTGCTGTGGGAGACTGAGACACAACAACAACTTGCATTTATATAGCGCCTTTAACGTAGTAAAATGTCCCAAGTCGCTTCAAAGGAGCGTAAATCGGATAGAATTTGATACAGAGCCACATAAGGAGATATTAGGACAGGTGACCAAAAGCTTGGTCAAAGAGGTAGGTTTTAAGGACCGTCTTAAAGGAGGAGAGAGAGGTAGAAAGGCAGAGAGGATTAGGGAGGGAATTCCAGAGCTTAGGGCCTAGGCAGCTGAAGGCACGGCTGCCAATGATGGAGCAATTAAAATCGGGGATGCGCAAGAGGCCAGAATTGGAGGAGCACAGAGATCTCGGAGGGTTAGGGCTGGAGAAGGTTACAGAGATAGGGAGAGGCAAGGCCATGGAGGGATTTGTAAACAAGGATGAGAATTTTAAAATCGAGGTGTTACTGGACTGGGAGCCAATGTAGGTCAGCGAGCACAGGGTGATGAGTGAATGGGACTTGGTGCGAGTTAGGATACAGGCAGCAGAGTTTTGGATGAGTTCAAGTTTATAGAGGGTGGAAGACGGGAGGTCGGCCAGGAGAGCTTTGGAATAGTCGAGTTTAGAGGTAACAAAGCCATGGATGAGGGTTTCAGCAGCAGATGAGCTGACGCGGGGGTGGAGACAGGTGATGTTACGGAGATGGAAGTAAGCGGTCTTGGTGATGGAGTGGATATGTGATCGGAATCTCATCTCAGGGTCAAACAGGACACCAACGTTGGGGACAGTCTGGTTCAGCCTCAGACAGCGGCCAGGGAGAGGGATGGAGTCGGTGGCTAGGGAACGGAGTTTGTGGCGGGGACCAAAGACAATGGCTCCGGTCTTACCAATATTTTGTTGGAGGAAATTTCTGCTCATCCAGTAGTGGATGTGGGACAAGCAGCGTGACAAATCAGAGACAGTGGAGGGGTCGAGGGAGCTGGGTGTCCTCAGCATACATGTGGAACCTGACATTGTGCTTTCGGATGGTGTCACCAAGGGGCATGTAGACTCAGCAGGAACTGTGTTGTGGGATAGTGAGACCCAGCAGGAATCATAGAATCATAGAAGGTTATAGCACGGAAGGAGGCCATTTGTCCATCGAGTCTGCGCCGGCACTATGCTTGAGCAATTCAGCTACTCCCACTGCCCCATAGCCGTGCAAATTTTTTCATTTCAAGTACTTATCCAATTCCCTTTTGAAGGCCGTGATTGAATCTGCCTCCACCACTCCCTCGGGCAGTGCATTCCAGATCATAACCACTCGCTGTGTAAAAAAGTTTTTCCTCGTATTACCTTTGTTTTTTTTGCCAATCACCTTAAATCTATGCCCTCTGGCTCTTGACCCTTCCGCCAATAGAAACAGTTTCTCTCTATCCACTCTGTCTAGACCCTTCATGATTTTGAATACCTCTATCAAATCTCCTCTCAACCTTCTCTGTTCCAAGGAGAACAATCCCAGCCTCTCCAGTCTATCCACGTAATTTAAGTTCCTCATCCCTGGAATCATTCTAGTAAATCTCTTCTGCACCCTCTCTAAGGCCTTCACATCCTTCCTAAAGTGTGGTGCCCAGAACTGGACACAATACTCCAGTTGTGGCCAAACCAGTGTTTTGTAAAGGTTCATCATGACTTCCTTGCTTTTGTACTCTATGCCTCTATTTATAAAGCCCAGAATCCCATATGCTTTTTTAACCGCTTTCTCAACCTGCCCTGCCACCTTCAACAATTTATACATCCCCAGATCCCTCTGTTCTTCCTCCCCTTGTAGAATTGTGCCCTCTAGTTTATATTGCCTCTCTTCATTTTTCCTATCGAAATGCATCACCTCGCATTTTTCCACGTTAAACTTCATCTGCCACGTGTCCGCCCATGCCACTAGCCTATCTATATCCTCTTGAAGTCTATCGCTATCTTCCTCACTGCTCACTACCCTTCCAAGTTTTGTGTCATCCGCAAATTTTGAAATTGTGCCCTTTACTCCCAAATCCAAGTCATTAATATATATCAAGAAAAGCAGTGGTCCCAGCACCGACCTCTGGGGAACACCACTGTACACCTCCCTCCAGTCCGAAAAACAACCGCTCACCACTACCTTCTGTTTCCTATCATTTAGCCAATTCTGTAGCCATGTTGCTATTGTCCCCTTTATTCCATGGGCCGCAATCTTAATAGCATGTGGCACTCTATCAAACGCTTTTTGAAAATCCATATACACCACATCAACTACATTGCCCTCATTTACCCTCTCTGTTACCTCATCAAAAAACTCTATCAAGTTGGTTAAACATGATTTGCCTTTAACAAATCCGTGCTGGCTTTCCCGAATCAATCCACACTCGTCCAAGTGACTGTTAATTCGTTCCCGGATTATCGTTTCCACTCTGTGGTGGGGCAGTGAGACCCAGCAGGAACTGTGCTGCTGGACAGTGAGACCCAGCAGGAACTGTGCTGCGGGACAGTGAGACCCAGCAGGAACTGTGCTGCGGGACAGTGAGACCCAGCAGGAACTGTGCTGCGGGACAGTGAGACCCAGCAGGAACTGTGCTGCACGACAGTGAGACCCAGCAGGAACTGTGCTGCAGGACAGTGAGACCCAGCAGGAACTGTGCTGCGGGACAGTGAGACCCAGCAGGAACTGTGCTGCGGGACAGTGAGACCCAGCAGGAACTGTGCTGCGGGACAGTGAGACCCAGCAGGAACTGTGCTGCGGGACAGTGAGACCCAGCAGGAACTGTGCTGCGGGACAGTGAGACCCAGCAGGAACTGTGCTGCGGGACAGTGAGACCCAGCAGGAACTGTGCTGCACGACAGTGAGACCCAGCAGGAACTGTGCTGCGGGACAATGAGACCCAGCAGGAACTGTGCTGCGGGACAGTGAGACCCAGCAGGAACTGTGCTGCGGGACAGTGAGACCCAGCAGGAACTGTGCTGCGGGACAATGAGACCCAGCAGGAACTGTGCTGCGGGACAGTGAGACCCAGCAGGAACTGTGCTGCACGACAGTGAGACCCGGCAGGAACTGTGCTGCACGACAGTGAGACCCGGCAGGAACTGTGCTGCGGGACAGTGAGACCCAGCAGGAACTGTGCTGCGGGACAGTGAGACCCAGCAGGAACTGTGCTGCGGGACAGTGAGACCCAGCAGGAACTGTGCTGCACGACAGTGAGACCCAGCAGGAACTGTGCTGCACGACAGTGAGACCCAGCAGGAACTGTGCTGCACGACAGTGAGACCCAGCAGGAACTGTGCTGCGGGACAGTGAGACCCAGCAGGAACTGTGCTGCACGACAGTGAGACCCAGCAGGAACTGTGCTGCGGGACAGTGAGACCCAGCAGGAACTGTACTGCGGGACAGTGAGACCCAGCAGGAACTGTACTGCGGGACAGTGAGACCCAGCAGGAACTGTGCTGCGGGACAGTGAGACCCAGCAGGAACTGTGCTGCACGACAGTGAGACCCAGCAGGAACTGTGCTGCGGGACAGTGAGACCCAGCAGGAACTGTGCTGCAGGACAGTGAGACCCAGCAGGAACTGTGCTGCGGGGCAGTGAGACCCAGCAGGAACTGTGCTGCGGGGCAGTGAGACCCAGCAGGAACTGTGCTGCGGGGCAGTGAGACCCAGCAGGAACTGTCCAATCTCTGGATGTCCTCAGAACTATAGTTTGCAAGGCCAGTATGGAGTTAGTAGCATCACCTTATTCCTTCAGCTCCGAATTGTTTGGGTATCTGATGGAAGGGCTGATATTGAATGCTATACCGTCACATCACTGACCACAAGCAGAAAATGTTCAATATCAAATTGACGCTAGCAGTTTCTTTGATATGTCAGTGTCAGTGTACGTGGTACAATACTCAGCAGTGTTCAGAAATACCCTGTTGATTCTACATCATAAGCTTCAGTGGTTTTTTTGGGGGCTTTCTGTATAATCATCTGCTTTATACAGGAGCCATTTTTAGTCAGGTTAACTAAAACCCAATAAATGTTTACTCGGGTTAACATGCTATTGTCTCATTATTATCATCGCCATCTCTAACATACCTTCCTCAGCAACGCAACTTGTAAATAGACATTTCTTTTCTCTTCAATTATCTTGATTTCAGCCTCCAGATTTGACGGTGGAACGGCCTTACCTGCTGGGGGTTTCTTAGCGTTTCGTTCTAGCTGCACAGATGAGGCTGATGGATTTACAATTTCAGACAATTTCCGAACCTCACTGAGCTGTTCAGACAGCTTCTTGCGTTTCGGGCTGGGAGTGTGTTCTTCCTTGAATTCCAAAAGTTTTTCCTTGTCATATTGGAACTTCTTCTCAGGTGTTTCATCAGGGTACAGACTTGGGACTATGGGAATGGGAAGATGTTGTGAAGGATCGAGTTGGGCCTGTATTGACCTCAACTCCTCAGTTAGGCTGGTGATTTGTTCAACAATATCAAGCTTTATGTCATGAAGATCAACTATCTTACTGCTCATTTCAACTTTGAGTTCATGAATCTGTAAAAGACGATAAAAACATCTCATTAGGTTGTATGGATGTAAGTAGAATACCCCAGAAGGCTGAGGTTTTGCATGCCGTGTATTTTTCCAACGGTAGGATGACCACCAGAAGCTGGTGTGTGGCATGAGTCGACACACCCAGCCCTTGGTTTCAGAGGTTACAGGCTTTCAAAACCGCTCACTGACATCAGAAATACACCAAATGATGGAATTAAGTGGGATTGTTGATGAAATTTAAAGAACATGTAAAATAAAGAAAGAAAGAACTTGCATTTATATAGCACCTTTCACTACCTCAGGACATCCCAAAGCACTTTACAGCTAATGAAGTACTTTTGAAGTGTGGTCACTGTTGTAATGTAGGAAACACGGCAGCCAATTTGTGCACAGCAAGATCCCACAAACAGCAATGTGATAATGACCAGATAATTTGTTTTGGTGATGTCAGTTGAGGGATAAATATTGGCCGGGACACCGGGGAGAACGCCCTTGCTCTTCTTCAAAATAGTGCAATGGGATCTTTTACATCCACCTGAGGGGGTAGACAGGGCCTCGGTTTAACGTCTCACCTGAAAAACGGCACCTCCGATAGTGCAGCACTCCCTCAGTACTGCACCGGAGTGTCAGCCTAGATTTTGTGCTCAACTCCCTGGATTGGGACTTGAACCAACAACCTTCTGATTCAGAGGCGAGCCACTGCTGACACAGCTCAGAGCTAGTGCTAAGGACCGATTGAAAACCATGGTACTACCCACTTATGTGTAGCACAGTAAAAGAGATTTAAAACATACGATTATCAGAAGTTATTATACTTTCAGACTGTATATCGTGTTATGTAATTTGATCTGTATACATCTCTCAATACACTGTATATTGTGTTATGTAAATTGATCTGTACACATCTCTCAATACATTGTGTATAGTGTTATGTAAATGGATCTGTACTCATCTCAATATTCTGTAAATTATGCACAGAAAAGGTGTCCTGAGCCACTTTAGTCATGGTGCCAGGAAATATTTATTTTCCCAGAGAATCATCATCCCCTGTAACAAACTGTCAAGAGATGTGGTGAGTACGGAGTTGCTTTGGTCCTTTAAAAGGGAACTCGACAGGTTCTTTTTATGGGCATAAGTTGTCACTTAGCTGAGACTGATGATGAGCAACGGGCAACCAACGTTGCCTGGAACTTGCTGTAATCCAAGAGGAATTTCACACAGTTTTTGCTGAACTGGCCATAGATTTGTTCCTTTGTGTTTTGCCTTTCCCAGGAGCAGGCATTCCTGGGTGGGAGTTGGACAGTGCACAAGTTTACAATGTCGAATGGATGGGGCAGGCTTGATGAGTCTGATGGTCTTCTGCTCTTCTTTTCAATAGTTTGTAACTGTGTACACCATTTTACCACAGTGAAAGAGGAATACAGGCTGCAGAGAGGGTGATGTCGACAAGGAAAGGGGACAGACAGTCAATACGGCTGGCGCTCAAAGATAAAAAGGGTTTGTCACATTAGTAAGGCTGTATTATAGACCTCCAAATTGTGGGATGGAGTCCCAAATCTCTGACCCACGCTCACCCACCGAGGAAGGAAATCTGCAGTCAGATTAGAGAAATGATTAGGAATAACAAAATGATTTTTCTGGGAACAGGATGGGTAAATGTGATTAGGACTGTTTACTCAAACAGAGGGGAAACACTGGCGGTCTGGATGGGCCGAATGGCCTGTGTCTGTGCTGTAACTGTTATGCATTTCTATGCATTCAGGCCAAACTCCGTCAGCTGCCTTCTCACTCCGTTGACTTCCTGCAGCCCAGTATGTGTGCATAATTGATTAATTAATTAAACCAGAATGTTCAGGTGGTTTTCAGCATGTCGGACAGATGCCCTACTGCATACTATTCCCACCCAAAAGTACATGCCGGGTCATTTACCAATCACGGGTTTGGGACTCCAACCCATGTAGAAGAGGTGATCATACATGATCCACAGCAAATTCTACGTTAGTACATACCAGCTCCTCGAGGCGAATAAGCTGGTTCCTTTTTTTCTCTGCGTTAATTCGCAGATGTTCCGGCACTGTGTAGTCAGCGGCTGTTTTTAACTTGAAATCTCCCATGTGCTCCTGAGCTTCTTTGATCGCTGCCACATCATTTGGATCTTCATAGTTATCGTCGGGTCTGCTCAAGTAACTACAGAAAACAAAAGTGCATTACAAAGAATTCTGCACTGCTCCTGTTGTAGACATGGTGCTCTGGTCTCTCACCCCCCCAACGTAGGAACATAGGAGCAGGAGGAGGACATTCAGCCCCTCGAGCCTGTTCCGCCATTCAATAATATCATGGCTGATCTGTATCTCAACTCCATTTACCTGTTCCGTAACCCGTAATACAATGCCTAACAAAAATCTATCAAAATCAACATCCTGGATGAAATAACAAAAGCTACAGAACAGTTAGGATATGGGTGTTATGCAGGTCCCATCCATAATAAGCACTCCAGAGAAACTGAGCTGAGACTTCCAGTGATCCCTTGCTACAGTCATTATCTCATTGCTGGGACCAAACTGGTTGCTGTGTTTGTCTACATTATAACAGCGACAACACTTCACAAATAACTCATTGGCTGCAAAGTACTTTGGGACGTCCTGTGGACGTGAAAGGTGCTATATAAATGCTTTTTCTCTGCTTCTACGGACAACAACTTGCATTTATATAGCGCCTTTAACGTAGTAAAACATCCCAAAGTGCTTCACAAGAGCATTATTAAACAAAAATTGACACCAAGCCAAAGGAGACATTACGACAGGTGACCAAAAGCTTGGTCAAAGAGGTAGTTTTAAGGAGCGTCTTGAAGGAAGAGGTAGAGAGGCGGAGAGGTTTAGGGAGGGAATTCCAGAGCTTAGGGCCTAGACAGCTGAAGGCACAGCCACCAATGGTGGAGCGATTAAAATCATGGATGTGCAAGTGGCCAGAATTGGAGGAACGCTGAGATCTCAGAAGGTTATAGGGCTGGAGGACATTACAGAGATAGGGAGGGGCGAGGCCATGGACAGATTTGAAGGATGAGAGTTTTAAAAATCAAGGCATTGCCAGACCGGGAGCCAATATAGGTCATCGAGCACAGGGGTGATGGGTGAACAGGACTTGGTGCGAGTTAGAATATGGGCAGCAGAGTTTTTGATGAGCTCAAGTTTATGGAAGGTGGAAGATGCACCCAAACTTAGTTTCAGGAACATGACTTCAGCTGATTGAAAACTCTTTTGCCTGTCGTCACACAGAATTTAATGCAGCACTTGGCTTTGACACAGAAAAACAGCAAGTCTGTTGCAAAGTGCAAACAAGCAGGCGAGCTCAAAGGGAGTTGTTGACAGTAACAATGGGCTCAAGAGAGCAACTCCTCCAAACCCGATGGACATTAAATGTGGAGGCAGAGATCCTCTGGTCACTGTGTTTAGCAACATCATAAATGTATTTGTGAGGATTTCCTTGTCTTCCTATCTCTCACAAACACATTATAAAAGGGCAGATTCACTAGAAATACTGAGCACAGGAGAGCTCCATGAATGCATTCACAGTGTTACTACAGATGCCTGGATCTGCTGCTAGACCTGTACTGGGGTGGTAGGGACTTCTGCCCACTGCCATGTTCCAGACAGAGCCTGTCGCATTTTCAGGGGTCAGCTCGTTTGGTTCATTCTGGGTGGCCTCCTGGCAGTAATATTCCCACCACTGGGAGCTTGCCACCGGCCTAGGGGAAGGAGGGAAGAGGGATATTGGTGGAGTATTCCAAACTTGCTCCAGCAGCTTAAAGGGGCAGGCCAGGAAACTTAAAATGTTTTGGGAAGCCATGTCAGCGAGTGAAGCTTCAGTGCTCGAAGCTCCAAACATTATCACACTAATCGGTGGACGAACATCTAGCCTAAATAAGTCAGAAGAGGGATCAAGTATTTGGGACAGGGTGTAGACGTCCATCCTAAGGGAGGTGGCCATCTCCATAACCCCCTGCACTGCACAACAGTGCCGAGCAAAAGAATACAGTCACCTCACCAGGGCAGGCCAGGTAAGAGGCATCTTGTAAGAAAGCACTGTAATAAGCATGGTTTACAACTTCCCCTCAACCACCATTCAACTATCAATGTATGGGACATCCTGCAGAATCCTTCACACCCACTTCCTTCACCTTCCCCATTGTGCCCTTCCCTCATAGCTTTCCAGAATAGCTACACTGCGAGCCTCACCTGAGCACTTGCTTGTTCCATGTGCCAGTTCTCAGCCCCATGGTTTGCCTGCTACTAGAAAGGGATTACATATCATGGGAACCAGACGGCATTCATACTGTTCACCTTCTCCTTGAAGGAGAAAGCGGCCCCTTAGCAAAGGCAGAGAATGGCTGCAAGAAGCCCCCTCTCTCCCCCACCCCTGTATTCAGCCTCTAAGCACTTCAACCGCTGAGCAGGCAGAGAGCTGTGAGAGTGGGAAACAGAGAAGGAGAAAGGCTGGTGCCAGCTTCAGGTTGGTTACAGCATTCAGCTTCTCTATCTTGGTGTGCAGCACACAGAATTTGTCATCTGGATACATCAGCAAACCCTTGTGGACTTCAGCACGACAGTGACTACACTTCAAAAGTACTTAATCGGCTGTAAAGTGCTTTGAGATGTCCTGAGGTCATAAACGGCGCTATATAAATACAAGTCTTTCTTTCTTTCTTTTGTATTGACAATCAAATGGGAATTGTACATAGGAACATGAGTAGGCCATTTAGCCCCTTGAGCCTGTTCCACCATTCAATTAGATCACGGATGATCTGTACCTCAACCCCATTTACCTACCTTTGCTCCATATCCCTTGATACCCTTACCTAACAAAAATCTGTCAATCTCAGTTTTAAAAATTTCAATTGGCTTTTTGGTGGTGGGGGGTAGGGGGGGATGAGTTCCAGATTTCCACTACCCTTTGTGTGAAAAATGTTACTGCCCACCAGCCATGGCTTCCTGTATTCTTCTTGCCCTCTGCTTTATGCAAGAAGCAGAGGAGGAGCAGAACAAGGTGCCTGCTGCACGTGAGGGCAACACTTCTTCACATGTACGATCAGTCACACTTTCCCTACCGTGTGCTGGCCCAGAGACATTCAACCAGAGCATTGCACAGTGGGCTAGAAGGCTGGGGCACAGAGTACGTGGGCCAGAGAGGCTGGGGATAGAGCATAAGAAGGCTGACGCTGATGACAAGAGGGTCCTGAGACGTCTGCTCTTGGTGGAGGAGCCTCTGGATTTAAAAGACGGATACGATCAGGACATGGAGCATATATGAAGACACTGGAGCTGGTCTGAGATTATGCCTCATGTGATTGGTGCCCTGGAGGAGCGTGCCACCCATATATAGACATCATGATGGATGTGAGTTCAGCTATGGAATCCACCCAGGACGGGGTGGCAGCTCCATGTCTATCTGCATTGGAGGCCCGTACACCAAGGCCCGAAGGACAGTCGTAGCTTCTTTCACGTGTGTTCAGACTGCTGCTCTTCAGGGCGATGGCGCCAGATTACAGGGGGCTGTCTCTAGCTGGTAAATTTGAAATACTCCTTTCTCTGCCCCCAACAATATTCAAATGTGCCCAGGGGATGGAAATGGTCACAGGATCTGTACTCTGTCATTTAAATTATATCCTCCTCTGCACCCTTTTGCAATTTCAGCACCCCAACAACAAAGCACTGTCGTATGTGGTGAGAATAGATAACAAACACAAAGAGTACATTAAAGACTAAAATAATGCTCAATATATGTGTACAGGTAATGCCATTAAATCATCCATCATTAATCATTTAATATCAAACTAACTATTGAATGTTTAAAAGGAGTCAACTATATTCAATTCAATCACTACAACAACATCTCCCATTTATATAGCGCCTTTAATGTAGTAAAACGTCCTGAAGCACTTCACAGGAGCGTTATCAAACAGAATTTGACACTGAACCATATAAGGAGATATTAGGACTGGTGACCAAAAGCTTGGTCAAAGAGGCAGTTTTAAAGAGCGTCTTAAAGGAGGAGAGAGGCGAAGAGGTTTAGGGAGGGAATTCCAGAGCTTAGGGCCCAGGCAGCTGAAGGCACGGCCGCCAATGGTTGAGCGATTAAAATCAGGCTTGTGCATAGAATACATACATCAGTAAGCTGGGTAAAATTTTCAATCTTGTTTTCTTTACTTTCTTTACTGAAAGCAACAACATTTAAATAGTTAAAAGAAGTAAAAAAATCACTCACAGCTCTTTCCATTCCTTTTTCCTCTGGTCAATTTTGGCTTTTACTTTATCTGTTTTATTGATCATTTTCTGCAGTCTATCAGCTCGTTGTTTCCCAACATTCATCTTTGCTTGTGGGAGTTGTGAACCTTCCAACAGGCCAACTTCTACATCCTTTTCCTCAGTCTCATCCTTATCAATGCCTAAAGAGAGTGGAGTAGCAATGAATCAGATAATGAGTCGTAACAACCCATTCTTTCACTAGAAGTCGCAACCCAAGGCTCAACATTAACATGGGAGGCCATTAACAGCAGGTCACAGGACCTGCAGTAGTAACCGTGGCCCATCAGAAGGGCAGGCTATGAGATAACATGGCAACCGTTGGCTCCTAACAAAAGGGAATCTCCAGAAACACAGTAAAGATGGACACTTTCACTGCGCCAACCAAGCCAAAGCTGACCACAGTGCCGCATTAACTGCAGACTACAAGAGGTCTGCAAGAAAACACAGTGACATTGGGACCAGCTCTGGGACAGAAGTGGTCTGCATAGACGGGCTTCACTTGGACAAGGCTGGGACTAGAGTCCTCACTGGAAGAGTAATTAGTGCTATGGGGAGAGGGAGTTGAAATAAGAGGAAAGGGAAAACAAAGAAGCTGAAAGGAAACCAAAGGACTAAGGTGTGTAAGAAAGATTAAAAGAAAAGCAGAGGCAGGTTTGAATAGTTTGTATGTAAATGCATGAAGTATTACAAATATAATTGGTGAGCTAGAGGCACAAATTGCAATGGGGGGGTATGATATAATTAATTAAGAGGCATGATTTCAGCTAAAAAGGACGGGACACTGAACATTCCTGGTTGCAAAATATTCAGGAAGGAAAGGAAAAAAGGCAGGAGGGGTGACAGTGTTCATCAAATATTCCATTTATAGCACTAGAATGTAAGGGTGATATAGGAGCTGGTGCAAAAGCTACATCAACGTACTTAGAGTTAAGGAATAAGAAGGGAGCTGTTTCTCTATTCGGAGTATATTATAGACCACCAAATGGGGGAAAGGAGATAGAGGAAGAGATACGTGGACAAGTAAATGAAAGCTGGACAACAGGGCCATGATAATGGATTATTTTAATTATCTAGAGATAGACTGGGGTAAAAGTAATTTAATGATTGGGGCAAAGAATTTGTTAGAGGATGGGTGTTCTTACTTATAAGTTACTCCTCAAAATAATAGGGTTCACAGCATTACAGGTAGACATTCACAGATTTATTAAGCATATGATAATAACTATTATTGACAATAATTAAACATACACTTGACAGCAGTACTTACGGCAAAACCTTGCGAGTTCACCGGAGAATTTCACACACCTTAACAGTTTCAAGTTCAAAAGAATTTTCAAGGCCGATCAGGCCTCATTGAATTCTGAGGTCTCTCTCCCAGTACCCACTCTTTTATGTCCTTTTTTCTTCAATCCTGTTATGTCTTAGCATTACCTCATCCTCCTTTCATGTCCCTTTATCAATAACTTTTTACAGCTCCCTAACTTTGATATAGTTTTTATCATGTCATTCAAATCATTAGGCTGAGGACAGTTATAAAAATTTATAAACTATCAAAGGCTTCCTGACAATCTGTGAGGGGGTAACTTTCCCATCATCCCAAGCCGTATATGTCTGATCAATACAACTCTTTCCAGCCACTTTCAACTTTACAGACACCTAACCATCATAAAAATGTAACACCTCTCCTGTGTCTCTGTGAAGTTAAAAGACGAATAACCTACAAGATGCCATCGTCTACACACCAACTGGCACCTACAAACTCCCATGGTCTTGTTACAGGATCTATCCATACAAAAAGGATAATTAAACTGCTAGTGAGATCAGCTACAATTGAAAAGTTACTTGACACAGTTAACATAACAAAATTAATATAAAGAGAAATCAATAGCCGTCCTGTCTGATTAACCCTTTGCTAACAAAGGGGAGGTGGTTTCTACAATGTGTCCATGATGCTTTTGTAGATCAGCATATTCTTGGTCCAGCAAGGACGGAGACAGTGCTGAATCTAGTGCTAGGAAATGAAGTGTGGCAATGAGGCAATGCAAGGACAGGGGAACATCGAGGAAACAGCGACCATAACAATCAGTTTTGATTTAAAAAACTGAAAAGGAGATGCGCTGTAAAATTCCGATTGAAATTGCTGACCGTAGGAAGAGTACGGTGCAGTAAACTGTGCTTTTGCTTTATAAAGCGGATACAGTGAGTTTTTGACGTTATTTCTTTGCCTTTATAACAACTTATAACAACTTCAACTTTGTGAAATAAGTCAAGCTCAATTCTAAACCAGAGTCTGGAGATATGCACTGATTGCAAACCAATAGTTAGATTTCTTAGCTGATTCAAAAAATTCTATCCAACAGCATGTAGCAGAGTGGACTCATTCTGAGTGCGGCAGCAGATCAGATGGACCACCATTTCATTTCTCCAAGCAGTTGAGAAAAAAGATGAGGTAACTAGCTGACAAATGCCCAGGTGTCTCTGGCCCTGGGAAGGACTCTACCTGCTCCTTTGGTTTCCCTAAAAAGGTCTTCTTTGCTTCTCTGGTCAGATTGTATCAGGCTCCTTCTCAGCATGTCAATCTTCAACTGGTGATACTTCTCAGACAAAGATGTTACCCGGTATGTTGACACCCTGTGATCACTTTCAAAACAATGCACAACGATCGTGTCAAACTCTATTGTGTTTCGAAACCTGTGAAGACATCAACAGCTAACTTGTCAATTATTTTTTATTGATGCATCTATCTGTATCTTTTAAAAATCTAACATCTACTTGCGCAACTTGACTTCCTGTCGTCACGTTTTTGTCACACTGTTTGGCCTGGATTTTCTTAAAGCACCCGGTCTGTTTTATGCCTGTGTAGAGGCATTCTGGCAAGTAAATCGAGGTGGGGAGACTACAGCAATTTCCTCTCCGTGATCTTGATCGGTCCGCCGGAAGGGCGAGCCACGGCCAAACATTCCCCAAGATTTCCCTGGAGTTCTGCCCATTTACCGTGTACAGGTGGCGGAGTGGAGGCTGCACATTGCCCCACAGGTGGGAGGAGGTCAGGAAAGTGAAAGGTCACACAGGAGTGTTACTGTTTTAAGCTGGGAGTCACTTCACTACTTTGATGCTGCAGTATCCATGCATTTACAGGTTTTATTTCATGAAACTTGCTGAGAATTTAAAAAGGGACCTCTGCATGGTGAAATACAGGATTTCCCTCTGGGGATTACATGTTTCTGTGCTTTCGGGAGGAGGAGGAAAGGATGGAATCCAGGTGAGTGTGGCGTCACGCATGCAGGTAACTCCCAACACAATTATCTGAATCATAGGGTCCAGGCCACAGAGCTTAGACCTGGATTATTTCCCATAGGCAATGTCTCAGAAGGCTGCACTTTCCCCCTGACACCGTGAAGGATATATGTCAGCTGTTGGAACCTGTCTTGCAACCTCTTACCACTCGGGGCACTTGTGAAGGTGACAAAAGCACTTTTATCAATTGGGTGCTTCCTGGGAGAGGGAAGGGGGAGGGGGAATGATGTCCATCAACCACACCCACCAAAACAAATTATCTCATTGCTGTTCGTGGGACCTTTGCTGTGTGTAAACTGGCTGCTGCATTTGCTGATATTACAACAGGAGTTATATTTCAAATGTAACTCATTAGCTGTGAAGTGCTCTGGGACATTCTGAGGATGTGAAACGCAGTATAAAAGTGCAAGATCTTTCTTCTTCTTACTCTAATGCAGTTACTATAATATTTCTGTATTCTGTTGTTATATTTCCAATTGACCCCCAGCCTCAACAGCTTTTTGGGGGAAGAGAGTTCCAGATTTTCACTACCATTTGTGTGAAGGATTGCTTCCTAACATCGCCCCTGAATGGCCTAGCTCTAATTTTAAGGTTATGCCCCCTTGTTCTGGACTCCCTAGTCTATGCAACCTGTCCTCATAATTTAACCCTTTTAGCCCAGGTATAATTCTGGTGAATCTGTGCTGCACCCCCTCCAAGGCCAATACATCCTTCATGAGGTGCGGTGCCCAGAACTGAACACAGTACTCTAAATGGGGTCTAACCAGAACTCGATATATCTGTAACATAACTTCTACCCCTTTACATTCCAAGCCCCTTGAGATAAAGGCCAACATTCCATTAGCCTTTTTAATTATTTTTTGTACCTGTCCACTTGCTTTTAGTGTTTTCTGTACATGGACCCCTAAATCTCTCTTATGATCCCACTTATAATTCAAACATGTTGACGTATTGACTGACAAATTATAGCGTTACGAACATTTGGAAAACTGAAGCTCACATTCAACACTTTACCTTGCTTGGAGCTTTTGGAGGCCAATTCGATACTTTTCCTGTTCCCATGCCATTTCTTTATAAACTAACTCAATTCGCTCAATTATTTGTCTCTCAATGCGATCTCGAATCTTTTGATCCAGCTCAAAATCCTAAGAAACATAAGCATGGCAAAGGACAAAATCAAACACAAAGGGATTGGGATAAATTGGGAAGATGGGCTGAAGCCCAGCAAGTGGCATTTAATGTGGACAAATGTAAGATAATGAGACTGAGGAAAGTAAATATAAACTAAACGGCTCTAGGCTACAGTCACAACACAGGAGAAGTATCAGGAGATATTGAGTGTAAATCTTGGCTCAGTGGTAGTACTTATGCCTCTGAGTCAGAAGGCTGTGGGTTCGAGCCCCACTCCAGGACCTGAACTCACGGTCGAGGCTGATGCTTCAGTGCAGTACCGAGGGAGTGCTGTGCTTTCGATAAGACGTCTGCCTGTTGAGGTGGGTGTGAAAAATCCCATGGCATTATTGGAGGAAGAGCAGGGAGTTCTGCTGGTACCCCAGTGAACACTCATCCCTTATTCAAAAACACAAAAATGTAATTTTATTATTTGTACCTGGGATGTGGGTATTGCTGGTGAGGCTGCATTTACTTCCATTCTCGTTGCCCTGAATAAATGCTGTTGGGCCACCTTGTTGAACCACTGCAGTCCTTAACGCAGGCCTCTAGGACGTACTTACATACTAATGCTGCAATAGAATCATTTACCAACATTGCCACCAACCGCCTTTATTCCCTCCCTATCTCTCCTGAAAATGCTATAATTAGGAATATTAACTTCCCAGCCCTGTCCAAACCCGTCCCAATATCATGCCGTCTCCTGTGATCTATTTCCTGCAGCAATATTGCAATGTTTTCATGCTGAAAGATGGGGGTCCTACTTGACCTTTCTGGTTGCAGACATTTAGGAACTAGGCACAAGACTGCCACAGTGACAATGACTGTAAAAGAAGCTGGATCTGAACAATTCCAGAGCAAGGATGGCAGTTCTCAACTCTCTAATCAGCAGTCAAATGATTGCACAGGCAATGAATGTGGGCCTGAAGTAGGCAGTGAGGCTAAAACTGCAGTTACTGGGTATGCCCCCATTGGGCAAATGCCTCCATACGTCTATTGGCCATACACAGTTCCTGCTAATTCCCATCACGGGCCCCAGTAAATTGGTGCTCTCTTCCAGACCGACCTGATGAGCACATTTTCAACATGCAGCGCTAGTGTTACACCCAGTAATGTCCACACATCCCACCCTACCCCATCCCCCACTTCCAGGCAGCGAAGTCAGCCCGGCTATACATACTGCAGTTAGAACAATAAATGTGACAGTTAAAATAATAAACCATTAAAACCTACCGCTCTCCTGAGCTGGACGTGTGACTAGTCAATCAAAAGTTAAATAATAAAGTATTAAAATCTACCTCTCTGTTGAGCTGGACATGCTCAGGGAGTTCCGCGTTTTTTGTTTGAAGTTCCTTAAACTCATCTCGCAGCTCGTTCAGCTCTATTCTCTTCTTGGCCTTCTTCTCCTCTGCCAGCTTCATTATTAGGTCCATCTCTGCCTTCTGTTTAGCATTTTCAAGACTAAATATGATTCAAAAATAAAAAGATGTGATAAAATGCAGTAGCTAATCACTTCAAAACATCTACAACAAAACAAATTAAAATAAATGCTAACTGATGAAAATCTGCTAACGATAGTTGCTGATTGGGCAGTGTTGTGCCAGTAGGTGTTAGCTAAATCACCCACCCCGACGAGCTCACACTTTCAGCCACAGTGTCTATGAGGAATCAGTAAGCAGGGGCCAGACTCCTGCCAGTCCGCAGGGAGAAAGACAAAATTCGAAGAAAATGTATTCCCGTGCTGAGACTATGAATTCCTGGGACTCCAATCAGGCATTTGGGTGCAGTCAAAGATAGATTAAGGGGGAACTGAAAGAAAACCTTGTAAAAATAAATCATTTCATCCATTGCAAGATGATGTAGTTCTACATCTTTCTTCACATACAGTTGGGATAGGGAATGCAGCAGCAGGACAAGTATTGGGGGATTTAAGAAAGAACTTGCATTTGTATAGCGCCTTTCACAACCTCAGGACTTCTCAAAGCGCTTTTGTAGCCAATTAAGTACTTTTGAACTGTTATCACTGATGTAATGTAGGATCCCACAAACAGCAATGAGATAATGACCAGATAATCTGTTTTAGTGATATTGGTTATGGGATTAAATATTGGCCAGGACACTGAGGAGAGCTCCCCTTCTCTTCTTCGAATAATACTGTGAGTTCTTTTATATCCACCCAAGTAGGCAGACAGGGCCTCGGTTTAACATCACATCCGAAAGACGGTTTAGGTCAGTTGTTGTAATTGGACAAAAACAATGGCAAATGGAATTGAACTCTAATACTTCTAACGTTTTACACCTAACTTGAATAAACATGGGATATTAAGTAATGCTCGCAGAAATGGAAATAAGGGAGGTCAGGCAGCATCTGTGCAGAGAGGAAGGTAGGGCTAATGTTTTAGGTCTATGACCCTTCATCAGAACCCTGATGAGAAGAGCAGAACTTCAAGGTGGGTAGTCCTAGAGGAGAAGCAGCAATTAATTAATCAACAAAACAAAAAACCAAAACACTGCAGCTGCTGGAAATCCAAAATAAAAGCAGACAATGCTGAGAACACTCAGCAGGTCAGTCAGCATCTACGGAGAGAGGAGAGGTCATTGAGTTGAAATATTAACTCTACCTTCCCATGCCACAGATGCTGCCTGACCTGCTGAGTGTTCTCAGCATTGTCTGTTCTTATTTTGGATTTCCAGCAGTTGCAGTGTTTTGGTTTTTGGAAAGGGGCCTAGAGTAACAATGTATGTGCCATTTCCAATGTACATTGTATGACATTGCCCTGTCACTTACGGCATTAATAAACCTTAATAAGGTTTAAAATAGTGATTGAGAGAGACAAAGACCAAATAAATTGGAAAAAAGCTAATTAAAAGGGGTTGAGGAAGGAACTAGGGAAGATAAGCTGGAAAAAAACATTGACAAACAAAGAGATAATACAGCAGTGGGAAATATTTAAAAAGGTGATCAATAGAGTTCAGAAGAAATATAAACTGCTAAAAAGCAAGAACAAACTAGCCAATAATGAAACACAAGGAGATAAGGATAAAATTGAAACTAAAGAAATGCATACTCTAAGTACATAGACAATAAAGGAGAGGATGGCAAAAGGGAATATGAAGAGGTTAGGAAAGAAGTTTAAAAAAACAATTAGGAAGGCAAAGAGGAATTAAGAAATGAAATTATCAAAGACTGTAAAAAGAAATAGTAAAGTATTCTACAGATGCATAAATAACAAAAGGAAAATTAAGATAGGGATAGGGCCACTAAGGAATGCAGAAGATAAACTCTCATGTAATGGCAGATAAACTGTAGAAATGTTGAATAATTATTTTGCCTCAGTATTTACCAGGGAGACTAACGAGATGGACATGACATTAGAAGAAGAGATCAAAAAGGATAGGAAGCCATTTAAGATAGAAAGGAGGGAGATAATTGATGAACTGGACAAATTTAGACAGGATAAAACCCCTGGTCCGGATGGATTGCATCAACACATATTAAAACAAGTTAGGGAAGAGATAGCCGAGGCATTTATATAAATTCAGTAGAAAAAAGGAATAGTGCCAGAGGACTGGCAGGCAGCTAAAGTTATTCCTATATTTAAAAAGGGAGATACAACAAATCAAGGGAACTATAGACCAATTAGCTTAACGCCGATGATAGGAAAGATATTGGAATCTTTTGGTGTAATAGAAAAACATCTAGAAACCAAAAATATAATAAAGAATAGTCGGCACAGATTTCAAAAGGGAAGGTTATGCTTGACCAAACTTATTGAATTCTTTGAAGAAGTAACAGACAAAGTAGACAAGGGTAATGTAGTAGCTGTAATATATTTGGACTTTCAAAAGGCCTTCGATAAGATACCACATTGTAGACTCATGACTAAAGTCAGAGCATGTGGAGTCAGGGGACAAGGTGCAGAATGGATAGCAAGCTGGCTACAAAACAGTAAACAGAGAGTAGGGGTTACAGGTAGATACTCAGTCTGGCAGAAGGTGGGAAGTGGTGTTCCACAAGGAACCATTATTGTTCACCATTTACATAAAGGATTTGGACTCAGGAATCGGAAGTTCAATTTCAAAATTTGCAAATGACACCAAATTGGGGCTTATAGTTAACACTAAGGAAAACTGCGACAAAATACAAGATGTTAACAAACTTACAGAATGGGCTGTAAATGGCAAAATGAATTTCAATATGGATAAGTGTGAGGTGGTGCATTTTGGTAGGAGGAATACTCCTTGGAAAATAAGACTCTAGAGGCGCAAAGGGATCTAGGGGTACAGGTTCACAAATCATTAAAAGTAGCAACGCAGGTTAACAAAGCCATAAAAAGTGTAAACAAAGCACTGGGGTTCATTTCTAGAGAAATAGAATTCAAAAGCAGAAAACTTTGATTAGACACACTTGGAGTACTGTGCACAGTTCTGGTCTACATATGACATAAAGGATATAGAAGCACTGGAGAAAGTGCAGAAAGGATTTACAAGGATGATACCAGAACTGAGAGGGTACAACTACCAGGAAAAACTGAACAGGATGGGGTTCTTTTCTCTAGAAAAGAGAAGGCTGAAGGGTGACCTGATAGAGGTCTTTAAGATAATGAAAGGGTTTAATAGGGTAGACTTAGAGAAGCTGTTTCCACTTGTGGGAAAGTCTAAAATTAGGCCATAAATATAAGATAGTCACTAATAAATCCAATAAGGACTTCAGGAGAATGTGGAACTCATTACCAAATGGAATGGTTGAGGCGAATAGCATAAATGCATTGAAGGGAAAGCTAGATAAGTACGTGAGGGAGAAAGGAATAGAAGGATATGCTGATAGAGTTAGATGAAGTAGGGTGGGAGGAGCTCGTGTGGTGCGTAAACACCGGCATAAATTGGGGCGAATGTTTTTGTGCTGTAAATTCTTTGTAATTCTAAGTAACAATGCTGGACACCAGGGTGTCTGTGTGTTGCTGGGGGGCCCATTGGGAGAAGTTTTAAAAGTTATTGGCTGGTTTCATAATGCAATTGTCACTGGGTGCCCAAACATGCAGGTGGACCTGACCCAGGGATTTCCATGGGGTCAGGGATGAAGGACCACTCTGCCGTACATCCACCCCTCTCCCCCCAGGAATTGCGGGCCACTGTATACAGTTGGGCACTTGGACTGACAGCCAGGGGTTGCCACTTCTGCACTTAAAAGGAATGTACAGAAAATCACAGACTAGTGAGCATAAGCCCCCAGCCAGTGTTTAGACTTTGAAGTACTCTATGGTACCATCTTTTAAATTCTGAACAGTTTGAGTTTGATAAAGTTTTTACGGGTTACAATGGCAAGAGAACTACTGGATGTAGGAGTTCCTGTACGGTATGAGCATCCAAGACAAACGCACAAATGAAATGTCTCTAGCTGCATTTAAAGTTATAGAGAGTGGGAACAAGGGCTCTTTCACAAGAGTATTCTGAAATATAGAAGCCAAAAATCTAAACAAGGTAAAATAACCAGTTATCTATCAGAGGGGTCATAGTGATGAAGAGACTTGAGAGGTTTTTTTCCACTAGAGCTGAGATGGTGGAGGTCTGAAGGATTATGAAGAGTGAGGGTTAAGTCAATAGTGGTCATTACTGTCTCACTGATCAGTGGAAACAAATGAGGAGGTACAAATTTAAGATCATCAGAAAAAGAATTAAAGGGTGGTTAGAATGGGGAATTCTCTGCCACAAATCATTGAAGCAAGGTCCATAAATTATTTTAAAAGGGATAGTTGCTTGAAAAAGAGGGGACTGAACAGGAGAGTGGAATCAGACTGGGTGAGAAATGAAAGGGTATGGGCAGTGAGCAGGAGAATGGGATTAGATTGCGTGAAATATTAAAGGGTACGGGGAACGAGCGGGAGAATGGGATTAGACTGCATGGGATAGTAAATGGTATGGGGAGTGAGCAGTTTAGTGGGATTAGACTGGGTGGGATATTAAAGGCTATTGAGTGAAATGAGGTTGCTCATAATGAGAGAAACACTGGGGCCATGAAAGGCTGTGGAAAAATGAGTTGGGTTTTGGAACAGGTGGGAGCTGGCCATTATAAGTGTGGCCATGCTTCATGGGGTAAAACATGCAAGTTCCTATGGCTAATGGCATGTCGTTTCGCCCCGAACCTATCAAATTGGGTATGTTAGGATGCCGGAGTGAAGATGAATTGAAGTACCATCCCGCCATCCCGTGCCTCCCCTCCCTCCCTCTCAAATACAGCTGCTTAACTAAAGATCAAATCAAAACACAAGTACAGCCCTCCCCTCCCCTGTTCCGCCATTCAATTAGATTATGGCTGAACTGTATCTTAACTCTATCTACCCGCCTTGGTTCCGTAACCCTTGCCTAATAAAAATCTATCAAATTCAGTTTTTAAATTTTTAATTGACCCCCAGCCTCAACAGCTTTTTGGGGGAAGAGAGTTCCAGATTTCCACTACCCTTTGTGTGAAGAAGTGCTTCCTGACATCACCCCTGAACGGCCTAGCTCTAATTTTAAGGTTATGCCCCCTTGTTCTGGACTCCCCCACCAGAGGAAATAGTTTCTCTCTATCTACGCTAATAAAGCCTTTAATCACCTTAAACACCTCGATCAGATCACCCCTTAATCTTCTATACTAGAGTCTATGAAACCTGTCCACATAATTTAACCCTTTTAGCCCCAGTAACTTTTCCACTTTGCTAGATATAGACCTTCCAGTGGTCTTGTGTTCTGTACCTACAGAAACTCTCCAGAACTTCTGCTTCACTGAATCTTCAAAAATAGACACAGACAATATGGTGGCGGAGAAGGAACTGTGTGGGCACAGGTCATTACGTTTGAGTTTGGTTCCACAAGAGGGAGCAGGCCAGGCAGCGGTGGTCCAGCGAGCATCGGCCGTAGACCTGCTGCTGGCTGCAGCTTGTATCCCGGTTGCAGCCTGGCTGTTCCAGTGGCCTTTGCCCTCTCTGCGCCCCCCCCCACCCCCACCCCGGCTCTGCTGGTTAAATCCCGCTGACTTATCTCCTCTCCCTCACCAGCCACTGGAAGTTTACAATTCAGGTATCTTGATCTAAACTTGTGTTTATTTTTTCAACAAAGGTGGGTGTTGTTACATTTTCCTTAAGATATGGGGAGCGGTAATTTTCACCTACTCCACCTGGGCAATAACCTGGAAGAGCAGATCGCCCTTCCAATTTTTCATCTATTCATTCCAATGGGATAAAAGTCGGGTGGGTTCTAAAACAGGTGGGTGATCTGCTCCGCCAGGTTACTGCCCAACAAGAAAATTTTGCATTTATATAGTGCCTTTAACACAATAAAACATCCCAAGGCACTTCAGACAAAATTTGACACCAAGCCACATATGGAGATATTAGGACAGGTGACCAAAAGCTTGGTCAAAGAGGTAGATTTTAAGGAGCATCTTAAAGGACGAGAGAGATAGAGAGGTGGAGAGGTTTAGGGAGGGAATTCCAGAGCTTAGGGCCTAGGCAATTGAAGGTACGGCCGCCAATGATGGAGCAATTAAAATCGGAGATGCGTAAGAGGCCAGAATTGGAGGAGTGCAGAGATCTCGGAGGGTTGCAGGGCTGGAGGAGGTTACAGAGATAAAGAGGGGCTTGACCATGATGGGATTTGAACACAAGGATGAGAATTTTAATTATTCTAGGTGAGGAAGCTGAAAATTACCTCATAAATATATTTATTAATCTCCTCAGACCTGGAAAGTCCTGCCTAGAGACTCTACACTCTGACAAAAACTGGCCTTATGATGCCACAAAGTTCCCAGGGCCCAGATGGAGAGGTTGAGTATTTTGCACCAACAAGTTCAGGTTTAAGAACATTTCTTTATTCACCTCAGTGCATCTTCACATCTACGTCAGCAGGGTTATGGTTTTATCTTTATATTTTCTAAATACCAACGTACCTGTAGGCATGTGGGTCATCAATATCATCTGCTAGTTTATCTTTTTCAAGACCTCTCTGTTGGAAAAAAGAAACACATCAGAGTATTTTCCTGACCACTGGATAGTGTGCAGTTTAACAAGTTGTAACAAATTAGGTCGGTGTGTGTGTGAATGTCTGTGAGTGTGCACGTGTGAGTATGAAATGTGCAAGAGCACATGTGCGATTGATGTGAGAGCATGCTGTATGTGTGCACAGTGTATAAGTGTGCACACTTAGTAACAGGCTAGGAATGGATGACAAATGGACAGATCTTCACTTGCAGCTCAATAACAATTGCATATATGACCTTCCAAAAGGTATTTGATATGGTTGCACACAATAGATTATTAGCAAAAATGAGAGCGCACAGAATTGGACGTAGCCTTTTGACTTGGGTTGGAAATTGGTTAAGAGGTAGGAGACAGAGGGTAGGGATAAAAGAGAATGTACTCTCATTGATGGGATGTGATAAGTGGTGTTCCCCAGGGATCTGTACTGGAGCCTCAGCTTTTCATCATATATATCAATAACTTGGATGAAGGTACAGTGAGTTGTATATTCAAGTTTGCAGATGACACTAAGTTAGGAGGGACAGTAAGTTGTGCAGATGGGAGCAAGAAGTTACATAGGGACATAAACAGATTAAGTGAGTGGGCAAAACTGTGACAGGTGGAGTTTACTGTGGGGAAGTGTGAGGTCACCCAAAAAAGATCACAAGCTGAAATATTTCTTAATGGTGAGAGACTAGGAACTGTGGAACTGGAGGAGCAAAGGGAGTTGGGTGTCCATGTACACAAATCACTAAAAGCTAATTCACAGATATATAAAGTAATCAAAAAGGCTGATGGAATGTTGGCCTTTATTCTCAAGAGTTTGGGATACGAAAGTGGGGAAAGTGATGTATCACAAATTGATTCTATTGCATGTCTCAACCTTACACTGAAGAAGTCCTTCAGCAGTAGCCTCAGTAGATTGCATTCTAATAACACCTTCATTGCCTGGGCAATGAATGGCTTCTCAAAACTGCAATTAGCATTTTTGTTGCCAAAGTCACAGCAGTTTGTGTGTTCTCTTGTTAACAAACTGCAACTACTAAAGCACCTGACATTTAACACTCACAGTGATTGGAAGTATTCTCGAGCACAAGGGGTAGGCCATTGGGCTCAACACACCCATGCCTTTCGAACAGGTCACCCCAGCTGTCTGTCTTCTCACCACACCCTCAATTGGCAGCACAGTCGACTCTTAGGCTCAGTGCTGTGGGTTCTGGGATTTGAGCACATAATCTAGGCTGACACTCCCGTGTAGTGGCGAGGGAGGGCTGCACTGTAGGAGGTGCCATCCTTTGGATGAGATGTAAAACTGAAATCTGGTGATTCAAGTGGGTGTAGAAGATTCTATGACACTAGCATATAGTTCTCCCGGTTTTCTGGGTAACATTCCCCCCTCAACCCACATCTCTGAAGCACATCGCCAATCATCCATCCCATCTCTTTGTGAGATGTCCTGTGCATAAAACAGTTGATGCATTTACCATGATAAAACAGTAACTCATGACATATGAAGTGCTGTCCGAGATGTCGAATCAATTTGGGCGGAGGGAAGAAATAACAAAGGAAAGAAATCACTGGTGGGAGTAGTATATAGGCCCCCTAACAGTAGCTACATTGTAGGGCAAAATATAAATCAGGAAATAAGGGGGGGCTTGTAATAAAGGTAATGCAATAACCATGGGCGATTTTAACTTTCGCATAGATTGGACAAATCAAATTGGCAAAAGTAGCCCTGAGGAGGAGTTCATAGACTGTATTCAGGATTATTTCTTAGACCAATACGTCAGGGAACCATACAGGGAACAGGTCATTTTGGATCTGGTAATGGATGATGAAACAGGGTTAATTAATGATCTCAAAGTAAATGATCCCTTGGGAAGCAGTGATCATAACATGATAGAATTTCACATCCAATTTGAGAGCGAGGATCTTGGGTCTGAAACTATTGTATTGAACTTAAATAAGGGCAATTACAAAGAAATGAGGGCGGAATTGGCTAAAGTGGACTGGGTGAACGGATTAGATGGTATGATGGTGGATAAGCAGTGGGCAAGCACTTAAAAAGATATTTTATGACTCGCAACAAAAATATATCCATGTGAGGAGGAAAGACTCCACAAAAAGGATGAACCAACCATGGCTAACTAAGGAAGTCAAGGGTGGTATCAGGTTAAAAGAAAAAGCATACAACATGGCAAAGATTACTGGTAAGCCCGAAGATTGGGAAAACTTTAAAAACCAGCAAAGGATGACTATAAGAATAATAAAGAGGGAGAAAATAAATTATGAGAGTAAACTAGCAAGAAATATAAAAACTGACAGTGAAAGCTTCTATAAGTATATAAAAAGGAAGAGGGTAGCTAAAGTAAACATTGGTCCCTTAGAGGATGAGACTGGGGAAATAATAATGGAAAACACGGAAATGGCAGAGGAATTGAACAGATATTTTGTATCTGTCTTCACAGTAGAAGACACTAATAATATACCAATATTATTAGAAAATCAAGGGGCAAAGGGGAGGGAGGAACTAAAAACAATCACTATCACTAGAGAAAAAGTATTAGATAAACTAATGGGTCTAAAGGCTGACAAGTCCCCTGGACCCAATAGCTTGTATCCAAGGGTCTTAAAGGAAGTGGCTACAGAGATAGTGGATGCATTGGTTGTAATCTTCCAGAATTCACTAGATTCTGGAAAGGTCCCAGCGGATTGGAAAACCGCAAACATAACACCCCTATTCAAGAAGGGAGTGAGACAGATAGCAGGTAACTATAGACCAGTTAGCCTAACATCTGTCATTGGGAAAATGCTAGAATCCATTATTAAGGAAGTAGTAGCAGGACATTTGGAGACTCATAATACAATCAAGGAGAGTCAACATGGTTTTATGAAGGGGAAAGCATGTCTGACAAATTTATTAGAATTCTTTGAGGAAGTAACGGACAGGGTGGATAAAGTGGAACCAATGGATGCAGCATATTTGTATTTCCAAAAGGCATTCGTTAAGGTGCCACATAAAAGATTATTGCACAAGATAAGAGCTCATGGTGTTGGGGGTAATACACTGGCATGGACAGAGGATTGGGTAACTAACAGAAAACAAAGTGTCAGGATGAAAGGGTCATTTTCAAAATGGCAATCTGTAACTAGTGGGATCAGTGCTGGGACCTCAACTATTTACAATATATATCAATGACTTGGATGAAGGAACAGAGTGTCACGTGGCCAAATTTGCTGATGATACAAAGATAGGTGGAAAAGCAAGTTGCGAGGAGGTCACAAAATGTCTGCAAAGGGATATTGACAGGTTAAGTGAATGGGCAAAAATTTGGCAGATGCAATATAATGTGGGAAAATATGAAGTCATCCACTTTGGGAGGAAAAATAAAAAAGCAAAATATTATTTGAATGGAGAAATACTACAAAATCCTGCAGTACAGAGGGATCTGGGTGTCCCCGTACATGAAACACAAAAAGTCAACATTCAGGTGCAGCAGGTAATCCGGAAGGCAAACGGAATATTGGTCTTTATTTCTAGGGAGATGGAGTATAAAAGCAGGGAAGTCATGCTACAACTGTACAGGGTGCTGGTGAGACCACACCTGGAGTACTGTGTACAGTTCTAGTGCCCTTATTTAAGGAAGGTTATACTTGCATTGAAGGCGGTTCAGAGAAGGTTCACTAGGTTGATTCCAGGTATGGAAGGATTGTCTTATGAGGAAAGATTGAACAGGTTGGGTCTATACTCATTGGAGTTTAGAAGAATGAGAGGAGATCTTATTGAAACACATATGATTCTGAGGGGACTCGATAGGGTAGATGCTGAGAGGATGTTATCCCTCATGGGGGAATCTAAAACTAGGAGACATAGCCTCAGAATAAGGGGTCGCCCATTTAAAATGGAAATGAGGAGGAATTTCTTCTCCCAGAGGGTCGTGAATCTTTGGAATTCTTTATCCCAAAAAGCTGTGGAGGCTGAGTCATTGAATACATTCAAGGTGGAGTTCGACAAATCTTTGATCAGCAAGGGAGTCAAAGGATATGGGGAAAAGGCAGGAAAGTGGAGTTGAAGTAAAAATCAGATCAGCCATGATCTCATTAAATGGCGGAGCAGGCTCGAGGGGCCAAATGGCCTACTCCTGCTCCTATCTCTCCATGGTCTTCATTAATGACAATGCATCTCACATCCTTTCCTGATTAGTTATTCCATAACTCTATCACTGTTTGGGGGAAAAAGGTTTGCTTAACTTCCCTACACAATTTGTCAACATCAATTTTTTCAGTGAGGGAATGTTAGAAGAAGTTTCTTTAGACCGCAAGTGGCTCTAAAGTGGAATTCCCTGCCACAAACCTTTGTTGAAGCAGACTCCAGAAATTCTTATCTAGGGAATTTGGATAGTTGTTAAAAACAAAGAAAATTAAAGGATATGGAGAGTGAGCCGGAGAGACGGATAGGATTAGGTGGGATATTAAAGGGCATATGGAATGAGCAGGACAGTGGGATTAGACTGGGTAGCTAATGCTTTATGCAACAGTATATTTTAATTTGTACACTCTTTGCCAGCACCACCAGGAACTCAGTTGCTGTTTTTTTCTCCTGTTGCTAAACACAATGCTGATGTTTTAATAGATTTACTATTGGGAGATTCTGAACATATTCTGCAATTTCCAGAGATGCAGTCTCCTTATCCATCTCAAATCTGTTTCCTAATCTGCTACTGCACTGAACACATACTTCCTCTTTCCTTGCCCCACTAGTATTTTTTTCACACTGATCCAAATTGAACTGATCATCCACTTACTGGTTTAATTATCTAAACGAGATCGAAGGGTAAATGTTACAGCCATGAGGCAACAGATCCAGGCAAGGCAGTGGGGAAACCCTGAACTAAGGCCGCGTGTCAGGATCAGGTTTTTATGACAGGACTGCATTGCTAGCACTGCAGATTCTCGGTGCCAGTCATGGAACCCGGGGACCAGGAGTGTCAGCTCTTGGCAGAGTGTTTTGGAGGTTGCCTGAAGCCAAGAAACTTGTGTGTCAATCATTTCATGACACAACTTTCATTGTTGTCCCATTGAACACAATACAGGGCCCATGTGAACACTAATCCATCCAGTACAATCAACTGTACTTCAACTACCATTCATAGCGCTCAACCCTTCGCCTCTACCAACATACACCCCTTCTTAAAAGAGCACTTGAAACTACATTACGCCCAGAGTTGCTAAGGGCTGCACCCTAAACTGAGAAGAAATAGGGGCATTATATTTGTTGGAATGAAATATGTCCTGAGTAAGGATTCCACCAATCTTTCCTCCGATCACAAACTTCAGATGATAAAGACGATAAATTTGCATGAGATGACACTTATTCGAGTATTGTGACTGAAGCCCTTTGGGCTGGCCTTGTCTGAGTGGATGCTGAGGCTTTTGCCACGTGGATGAGCATGACATCGACTGCAAGAGGAACTCGTAACAGGTGGATTGGATGCACAGGTGTCTTAATGAGGTCCCGTTGGTTACCGTATCTCGCTGTTGTGTTTCTTTGAAGAGTTCGATTGTTGGTGGTCCAGTGGTGGTGAATCCACCAGCTGAAATTGACTGGCAATGCTGACGATTTTGTAGCTGGCAGCTGTTTCAGTGGGAGTAGGATGGTAAGTGGGTTATCAATGAAAAAGAGACAGGCTTGTTTCAGCCTTAATGTCCTTTATCTAGTCCTAAAGGGAATTATTTTCTTGTACACCCAGTAAACACAAAAGCTGGGAGAGGTATCAAGCCTACTGCTGGTGAGACAAGGAAACAGTACTGAGAATCTACGTCTATGTGAAGCTGTGATGCAGCAAAGCAGGGGGTCGGGCCATTCATAGGCTGCTCCTCCTTTGTGCGAATGAATTAACAATCCACTTGTTCAGGTAGAAAATGGTTTAATAAAACATGCGATTAGTTGGTGAGATTGCTTTGGGCCCTAGTGCGTAATTGCAATCTATTACAGGATGCTTACCCTGGGAGATGGCACCTGGCCTCGTTTTCCTCTCATTAATTCAACAATGTCCTTCTGAGGAAGTATACTGAAGACAAAGATATTGCCATCAGCCCCGCACGTCACCAGAAACTGATCATCGTGACTGGTACAGATGTGTTTGATGTGCCCATAATCATTGTCATGTATACTGAGGCTCCAGAACGTTTTCATGGATTTCAGATCATAATCATTGAACGAGAGAGGATAGATACGGACAGCTCCATTTTCCATCCCACAAAATAGAAGGTGCCTTTTTGAACTGCAAAACAAGAGGTGCAAGTGAGTATCTTTGGAATAGTTGCATATTCTCTCTCTCTCTCTCCCTCCCTCTCAGCAGCAATGTGTTCACAGAAAAACTAGATTACAGTCACAATGTGGCTTATTCATTCTTTCTGCAGTGCACTGACTGCAGTTTCTCACATCTCCAAACCTGAAGGGAGAATCTGCTTTGTGTACTCCTGTGTTAATGCTAACACACCTCTTGTTTCCATGCCCCTGTGGCTACAAAGCATTATTTTATTTGTCAGCTTAAGCCCAGCTTCAAACCACCAAGCAAGCATGAATAATGACATGATGCTTTAGCGTTGAATTTAATCAACATAGTGAAAACAAAGGCATCATTTGTATTCTGAGTCAAAAGAACAGGTATGTATTTAATTTAAAACATAAGCCAGCGAACACCTGCCCAACGGGTCACATTGACTCTTCAATACAGCGGCATGCTGTTTGTATCACACTGGCAGTTATACCTGACTATTGGCTGCAAATGATATCCATGGCAAAGACAATTCGGGGGTGGAATCAACTAGAAACTGGCAATATTAGCATCAGGAAGATACCATTTAAACTAATTACTAAGGGACAGACTGACTCAAATTTGGACCACTTTTTGTGACAAGTCAGAGATGTAAAACCGTGGCTATGTGAGATATATGGTTGATAATAAATCTAAAGTGCTGTGATCTGCAAAACGATTCAACCGAGTTACGATGGAACCATGCAGTTTAGGATTTGCCAGAAACACTTTTATCCTGTTGCTTTCCTTGCAAGGAACATAAAAGTGGACTGTAAAGCTTCTACAAGTATGTAAAAGAAAAGGATTAGTGAAGACAAATGTAGGTCTCTTAAAGTCAGAAACGGGAGAATTTATAATGGGGAACAAGGAAATGGCAGAGCAATTAAACAAATACTTTGGTTCTGTCTTCATGGAAGAAGACACAAATAACTTCCCAGAAATGCTAGGGAACCAAGGGATGAGTGAGAAGGAGGAATTAAAGGAAATTAATATTAGTAAAAAAAAAGTGCTGGAGAAATTAATGGGACTGAAAGCTGATAAATCCCCAAGGTCTGATAATCTGCATCCCAGAGTACTAAAAGAGGTAGCCATGGAAATAGTGGATGCATTAGTTGTCATCTTCCAAAATTCTATAGATTATGGAACAGTTCCTGCAGACTGGAGGGTGACAAATGTAACCCCACTATTTAAAAAAGGAGGGAGAGAGAAAACCGGGAACTACGGACCCGTTTAGCCTAACACCAGTAGTAGGGAAAATGCTAGAGTCTATTATAAAGGATGTGATAACAGGACACTTAGAAAATATCAGCGGGATTAGACAAAGTCAACATGGATTTATGAAAGAGAAATCATGTTTGACAAACCTACTGGAGTTTTTTGAGGATGTAACTGGTAGAATAGATAAGGGAGAACCAGTGGATGTGGTTTATTTGGATTTTTAGAAGGCCTTTGATAAAGTCCCACATAAGAGTTAGTGTGCAAAATTAAAGCACATGGGATTGGTGGTAATATACTGGCATGGATTGAAAATTGGTTAACAGACAGGGAACAGAGAGTAGGAATAAATCGGTCTTTTTCGGGGTGGCAGGTGGTGACTAGTGGGGTACTGCAGGGATCAGTGCTTAGGGCCCAGCTATTCACAATATATATATCAATGATTTGGATGAGAGAACCAAATGTAATATTTCCAAGTTTGCTGACGACACAAAACTAGGTGGGATTGTGAGATGTGAGGAGGATGCAAACAGGCTTCAAGGGGATTTAGATAAGTTGAGTGAGTGGGCAAATACATGGCAGATGCAGTATAATGTGGATAAATGTGAAGTTATCCACTTCGGAAGGAAAAACAGAAAGGCAGAGTATTATTTAAATGCTGATAGATTGGTAAATGTTGATGTACAAAGGGACCTGGGTGTCCTTGTACACCAGTCACTGAAAGCAAACTTGTAGGTGCAGCAAGCAGTTAGGAAGGCAAATGGTATGTTGGCCTTCATTTCAAGAGGATTTGAGTACAGGAGCAGTTATACAGGACCTTGATGAGACCACACCTTCGTCAGGTGACGAAGGGGATAATCTCCGAAAGCTTGTGATTTTAAAATAAAATTGTTGGACTATAACCTGGTGTTGTAAGATTCCTTACATTTGTCCACCCCAGTCCATCACCGGCATCTCCACATCAGAGCGGGAATATGATAGAGATAGCGGATCAGCCATGATCATATTGAATGGCGGAGCAGGCTCGAAGGGCCGAATGGCCTATTCCTGTTCCTATTTTCTATGTTTCTATGTATGTTGCTGCCACATGCTGTGCTGTTCAACTCAGAGCTAAGCATCAAATCCCACACCCTATTCATTACCAAAGCGCTTACCTCCACCTTCACAACTGAACATACCTCCAACCTGACCTCACCCCACTGCTACCAAATCATTATTCATACTTCCGTCACTACTAGACTTGATTTCTCTGATGTCCTACCTGCCAGCATCCTAAAATCCACAAACTCCAACCTGTCAAACCTCCCTTACCCAACACTTCCACACTTGTTGACCTACATTGGCTCCCCATATCCCGAACACATTAAATTTAAAATACTTGTCCTCATCTACTAATCGCTGGGTAGCCTCACCCACTCTACCTCTGAAATTTCCACTAGCCCTGCATCCTCCCGTGCCCTCCACTCATCTGTCACTGACCTTCTCAGTCTCTCCCACTCCTTCTGCTCCTCCACTGATGTCTGAAACACCAGAAACTTCAATCTTATTCTTTGGAATGCCCTCACTAAACTCCTCCTTATCTCCACTTCTTTTTTTGCTCAAGGCATTGCTCACCCCATCTCATCTCTCAAAACTGCCCAAAAGGTCAGAGCCTCTTCCCTTCCTCCTCTGTACAGAATCTTTCAATGTCCTTCAATGTTATACAAGTTGTTGTTGTTCATATTTATGTCAGTGAGCTCTCCACAAATACCCTCAGATCCGTATCCAGTGTTGTGTCCCACGTTGTTTAGCTTATATTCCTACCTCTTCCTCCCCTTCCCAATTCACAACATTTTCCAATTACACACAAAAAATCACATTGCCACGTATTAGTTTTCTAATCTATCCAAATCCATAGAGCCATATATGCTCACAGCACAGAAGGAGGCTATTCAGCCCATCATTCTGTGCCAGCTCTTTAATGAAGCAATCCAAAATTAACCCCACTGCCTTGCTCTCTCCCCATAGCCCTGTATCAATCCAAAACTAATCCCACTGCCCCACTCTCTCCCCATATCCCTGTATCAATCCAAAAACTAATCCCTCTGCCCCACACTCTCTCCCCATAGCCCTGTATCAATCCCAAACTAATCCAACTGCCCCACACTCTCTCCCCATAGCCCTGTATCAATCCCAAACGAATCCCACTGCTCCGTGCTTTCTCACCATAGCCCTGTATCAATCCCAAACTAGTCCCACAGCCTCACTCTCTCCCCATAGCCCTGCATCAACCCAAAACTAACTCCACTGGCCCACTCTCTCTCCATTGCCCTGTATCAATTCTAAAACAATCCCACTGCCCTGCTCTCTCCACATTGCCCTATATCTTTCCTTCAAATATTTATTTACTCTTCCCTTAAAAGATGCAGCAGTCTTTGCCTCAATTACTCCTTGTGGTAAAGCATTCCGTGCTCTAATAACATTAAAAAAATCTCTTCAAGCTTCTCCCCTCACTCTCTTAGTGACAATTAATAACTGACGACCTCTCATTACTGACTCCCCAGCCAGAGGAAATAGTCTTTCCCTATTCACTGCATCATAACTCTTTGTTATTAAATCTCCACTTAGCCTTCTCTGCTCCAGTGGAAATAGTCCCAGTATCTCAAGTCTCTCCTCATAATTATAGTTTCCCATCCCTGTCATCATCCTGGTGAATCTACACTGTACATGGTTTTAATGACCTTTCTATAAAGGAGTTCCCAAAACTTCACACAGTACTCTAACTGTGACCCTGTATAAATTTATCATTAACTCTTTGCTCTTGTACTTTATGCCCCTATTTATAGAACCCAAAATGCTATTCGCCTTTATCTGAACAGAATTTATCTAACTGTACTCGCACTTTCAGGGAATTATGTTGTCGACCCCCAGGGTCTCTCTGTTCCTCCACACCCTTCTATTGAGTATAAGCTCCCATTACTTGTTTCTCGTCCTAAAATGCATCATGTCACACTTCTACACATTAAACGCCAGCTGCCACCTGACTGCCCATACTGCTAACCTGTCTATATCCTGAAGTCCCTCACTTCTCACTGTTGACAACTTCCCTTACCTTTGTGTTATCAGCATATTTTAATATTGTATAAAGAGAACTCTATAAACGCAAAGAGGAAGAGTGTTGTAGTCAGGAAGAAGAGGAAGAATGATATAGATTCAGATCATTTAGTCCATCATTCTGCTGGGATTCATTTTGTTAAGTCTAATTCAATCCCAAATCTTAAAGACTGAGATTTATTGATAATTTTATTAGAGCTTTTGAATTGTTGGCAAACCTCCATAGTTGGAACAAAGAAGCTTGAAAGAAAGAGCTAGCACTTATATAGCACCTTTCACAACCTCAGGGCATCTAAAGTGCTTTACTGCCAATGAGGTATTTTTTTGAAGTGCAGTCACTGTTGTAATGTAGGGAATGTTTAATCCCATCGCTGAGCAGTAAAGCACTTGCACCTTTTCTCGTGTCGATCTGATGGACAGTCCATCAATGAGGCTGTGAAACAGGATATTCTCAGTGTCTACGACTTAGAGCCTGGAGCATACAGGTAACAGTGTCAGAACTGCACTCAGTGCATATAGAAAATTCGTCATAAAGTTAGAAGATATTTGGAAACAATGCAAGCGATTACACTGCTCTTTGTCATCTCATTTTGAGGAATTGATTTCTGCAAGTGATTCCAGACAATCTAAGGATATGGTTGCTGGATGAGGATTGGAAGACCCTGAAGCAGATGGGTGGATCAGCAGCTCCTTATGTGACATTAGGGTACCGGCCACTGAAGGGGCCTTCAGATTGCTCCTACCAGTTAACCGGGGGTTAAAAACATCCAACCTGGTGTGCACTCACGGCGCCAAGAGGCAGGAGGTGTGTCACAGCTTAAGCACCGATGGGGCGACACCAGAGGTCTCAGGTGCTCTGACTGTGATAAAATGGGGTGCCGTGTGAGCAGTGCCACCAGGTAGGAATCAGGAAAACTAAACCCAATTTTAAGACAGAAGACACAAGACTGTGGGGTGTGCAATGACATCCGATACAAGTGTTATGACTGTATTCCTATACCTGTCCTAATAGATAAATGATCTACCAAAACATATCACAATGCTGGTTGTACCCTAACATTTGTTTGACCATCCCTGGTTAGAGACAACTAACACTTAGAGGTCATTGTCTCAACAGGTCACTGAGTGTTGGAAAACTGGGTCTCTAGAGCAGAGATCTCTGTGCTCGAGCAGCATTTGGCCACCAGAGAGGATGAGGGGTATCTGGATCATACTGTCTAGAATGTAGTCAGCCAAGAGGCAGTGTCAGACAGTTCCTTTCAAAGGGATAATGTAGAAAGGGAAGGGGGTGACCATCCGCAGGGGAAGCAGAGGGAGACATATCACGGGGGAGCACAAACCCCTGGGTATCAGGAACTGTCCAATAGATGCTTAGTGTTGGACAAGAATGAGGTGGGTAGTGACAGCGACTCAGAGGAGGATGGTCCTGGGCAACATTGTGGCACTGTGCAGCAAGAGACTACCCAGGGGAAGAGGCAGGTAGACTACAAGAATCGGAGAACAGGAGTAGTGGGTGATACTATAGTCAGTGGACTAGACATCCTTTTTTTGCAGTCGTGATTGGGGGTTCCAAATGCTATGTTACCTCCCTGATGACAGAGAAGGGGTGGAGGGAAAGAGAGTGGGGTAGGGTGGGAAATGAGAGTGGGGGGGGGGGGGTGGGGAGGGGATAGATCCAAGGATCCTGAGGGAATGGGGGGAAGGAATAGTGGAGACTAAAGAAATGATATTTCAGGGTTCTATTGAGAGTGGATGTGTGTTGGAGGACCGGAGAGTGACCAATGTAATTTCCATTTTTAAAAAGGGACACTAAACTAACCCAGATAATTACAGGCCAGTTAGTTTAACATTTGTAGTAGGGAAAATTTTGGAATCTTAAATTAAAAATGAAATTACTAAATATTTAGATGAAAAGCAAATAATTAGTAGCAGCCAACATGGATTTCAGAAAGGAAGAACGTGCCTGGCAAATCTGACAGTTCTTTTGAGAAGTCGATGATCATGGTGGATGGGGAAATGCAGTGGATGTGGTGTACATGGACTTTCAGAAAGCGTTTGACAAGGTGCCACACAGGAGACAATTTGAGAAGATTAAGAGGTGCGAAATTAGGTCGGGGGGGAAGCAAATTGGATTAAAAATTGGTTAGAATGGAGGAAATAGAGAATTGAAGTTGTGGGCGGTTTCTCAGAATGGTTGGAAGCGGGTGGAGGTGTCCCACAGGGTTCAGTTTCGGGACTGCTTCAGTTCACTGTGTACATTAATGTTTTAGATATAGGACTTGAGGGAGTGGTGTCCAAATTTGCAGATGATAGGAGGCACAGTAAATCATTCTGAGGACCAAAAGGAAGCTGCAAGGGGATGTTGACAAGATGGTGGAATGGGCAAAAGAAAAGCGACAGGTGGAATTCAATGTCAAGCGTTTGGTCACCTGTTCAAATATCTCCTTATGTGGCTCGGTGTCAAATTTTGTGTGATAATGCTGCTGTGAAGCGCCTTGGGACATTTTACTACGTTAAAGGCGTGATATAAATGCGAGTTGTTGTTGTTGTTGAATATAAAAACCGAGATGTAATGGTGAATCTGTATAAAACCTTAGTAAGACCACAGTTGAAGTACTGTGTGCAGCTTCTACACTACAAAATGTTGAGGCACTAATTTACTTAACAGCAAAATTATTGTTCAACATGGAGACTGGCCTACTTGAAAAGCATCTTTCTGATTGGGGTTTCACTTGCATCTTCAACAGTTAAGAAAGTAAATGGTTCATCCGTTCTCTTGGAGACATCCTGGTTACTGCCCTGATCAGCTGTGAAATGACAACGGTAGAGATATCCACAATCATAACCACCCTGAAAAACATATTAAAGATAGTCAATAAGAGTTCAGTATGACTGGCCCATAAGCTTCTAAACCCACTTACGATTGCTGCTCCCAGCACTCCCACTGTGACCCAGATACAGAGCCTGGCACCAATGCTGAACTGTTCCTCCTCTAGAATATCAGGGATCTTGCAGCCAAACCAAGAGAGGAAAGAAGCAGATTGCCATTCTCAGCAACTGTCTCCCCTAAAGAGGACAAAGGCCTAAGATCCCCCAGTCTGAGTCCAAAAATATATCCCCGTTTCCATGGACCACCTCAGCATACTCCACATTGAGGAACAAGATGATAATACACTCCTATGCTACCAGCCAACATCAGCACACTTGATTGAAAAAACTCAGATCAAGAACCACAGCAACACAAAGCTCAGTGCTGCTCATTCAGAGCCAGGCCCCGATAACAGAGCCAGCACAGCATATCACAGCTGCCTGCCACTGAACACAGCCCAGACCAAAACATGGCACGCAGAGAGGGCCATTCAGGCCCAAGGACAGAAATGAGAAAGCTCTGTGAGAACTTCCTGACAGCTATCCAGGTCATGAGCATGAAGCTCCTTAAACATTGCAACGTAAAGTCTCAGGCCTAACATGAATGAAAAAGCTGGTGATGAATAGGAAATGGTAATATAAGCGCCAAAGGTCTATCTACTACAGAGGGACCAGGGGATGGCCAGAAAAAATTGTCAACCTGCATAACTGGGATCATCACAATAATTCTCCCCTATCACTATCATCCCTGCCCTCATACTCAGTTGAGATACAGAGAAAACATTTGGCCAGATGGAGGGTCAATTCCTGCTCATTGCAGGTGAGTGATTGGACCTTTGGTATAATGTTCAGAATAAATAGCCCTACCCCAGAAAAGGCTGATAGTGGTCAAGAAACACCCATAATTGCAACAACACCATCATCCTGGAAAGAGGTCCATGTCTCCTTGAAAATCCCTCAGGACCTATTGTTCCTTTCCTATTTATAGTGCAATGGGGAGCTGCCTGATGCAATTCGCCTTGGGTGAGTTCCAAATTTGGCATGAGAAAGGCATCACCAGGTTACACCAGCTCCTTGTGCCTTTCCAAAAAATAGCAAATTCTACATCACACATGAGTTACTTTTCTGCCTCTAAAGAAAACACTTCCATATTCCAAAACTTCCAATGTAAGGCAACACCCTGGAACTGGTCCTTCACCCAATAAACCCCTGCATCATGTTTGCCTCCTCAGCAAAAGACAGACAGAATGCTTGAAAGGGGCCTTCGATTGGGATCTACGGCACCAGGTAACATACTAAGAAATTCCAGACAGCAGCAGACCATTGGTTTATCCAACATTATCTGCTCTGGATACAGAATTGAGTTCTGTTTGCCTCTGTATAGTCTTATGCACTTCAATTGATCTGTGCATCTGCACACCAAGGTCCCTCTGTTCTTCTACTCCATTTAAAATCTTAACATTTCCCTATTCTTACTTCAATAAGTAATACCACAACAATTTTCTACATTAAACTGCATTTGCCACCTATCTGCTCATCCTGCCATCTTCCACAATTTGCCATAATTCGCAATTTGGTGTCATATTGATCCCTCAGTTCCTAAGTCCAGATCATTTTTGTATAGAGTAAATAAGAGTGGCCCAATATAGATCCCTATGGAACACCACTCATCACACCGTTCTATTCAGAGAAACTTATTTTACTCCTATTCTTGGCTGCTACCCACCAACCATCTCCTTCTCCATGTAACCACAAGCTCCTTAGTTCCATTATCTTTGCCACAAGTCTGTTATGCAGTACCTTAAATTATTTTTGAAGTACATAGAAATTACATCCACTGTACTTCCTATACCTATCCTATTATTTCTTCAAAGGTTGGCCCAACGCAGCCAGCCTTTTAGAAATCCATGCTGATAGAATCATAGAAAGGTTATGGCACGGAAGGAGGCCGTTCAGCCCATCGAATCCGCACCGGCTCTATGCAAAAGGAATCCAGCTAGTCTCACTTACCCGCCCTATCCCCTTAGCCCTGCAAATGTTTTCCTTTCAAGTACTTATCCTGTTCCCTTTTGAAGGCCATGATTGAATCTGCCTCCACCACCTTCTCGGGCAGTGCATTCCAGATCCTAACCACTCGCTGTGTAAAAAAGTTTTTCTTCATGTCACCTTTGGTTCTTTTGCCAATCACCTTAAATCTATGTCCTCTAGTTCTTGATCTTTCCATCAATGGGAACAGTTTCTATCTACTCTGTCTAGACCCTTCATGATTTTGAATACTTCTATCAAATCTCCTTGCAACCGTCTCTGCTCCAAGAACAACCCCAGCTTCTCCAGTCTATCCACGTAACTAAAGCCCCTCATCCGTGGAATCATTCTGGTAAATCTCTTCTGCACCCTCTCTAAGGCGTTCACATCTTTCCTAACCTGTGGTGCCCAGAACTGGACACAATACTCCAGCTGTGGCCGAACCAGTGTTTTATAAAGGTTCACCATGACTTCCATTCTTTTGTACTCTATGCCTCTATTTATAAAGCCCAGGATCCCGTATGCTTTTTAACCACTTTCTCAACCTGCCCTGCCACCTTATGCACATATACCCCCAGATCTCCCTGTTCCTGTACCCCTTTTAGAGTTGTGCCCTCTAGTCTATATTGCCTCTCCTCGTTCTTCCTACTGAAATGTATCACTTCGCATTTTTCTGCGTAAAATTTCATCTGTCACGTGTCCGCCCATGCCACCAGCTTATCTATATCCTCTTGAAGTCCATCACTATCCTCCTCACTGTTTACTACCCTTCCAAATTTTGTGTCATCTGCAAATTTTGAAATTGTGTCCTGTACACCCAAGTGATTATTAATTCTGTCCCGGATTATCGTTTCTAAAAGTTTCCCCACCACTGTGGTTAAACTGAGTGGCCTATAGTTGCTGGGTTTATCCTTACACTCTTTTTGAAGTGCATGTATTGGTAGATAATGCCATTAAAAGGAGAAACAATTTTTTGTGTTTTACAGATAAGGACATAGAATACAAGAGTAGAGAAGTAATGAAGTACAAATGACTGGTTTGGCCACAGTTAGAGTACTGTGTGCAGATTTGGGTGTCCCATTGTAGAAAGGACATTAATGCCATAGAGAGCGTACAGCGTAGATTCACCAGGATGATGCCAGGATGATAAACTATAGTTATGAGGATAGACTTAAGATACTGGGTCTATTTCCACTGGAGCAGAGGAGGCTAAGAGGAGATTTAATCGAGGATTTTAAAATAAAGAGTTTGATAGAGTGAATAAGGAAAGGCCATTTTCTCTAGCTGGGGAGTCAGTGATGAGGGGTCATCAATTTAAAATTGTCACAAGAGAGTGAGGAGAAAGGTTAGGAGAAATGTCTTTATACAGAGGGTTGTTGGAGCATAGAATGCTTTACCACAGGGAGTGAATGAGGCAGAGACCAATGTATTTTTAAGGGAAAACTGGATAAATATTTGAAGCAGAGGAAGATGGTGGCTATGAGAAAAGAGCGGGACAATGGGATTAATTTTGGATTGCTCTAGCTAAGAGTCAGCACAGACACAATGGGCTGAATGGCCTCCTTGTGTGCTGTAAACATGTATGGTTCTATGATGAATCTGTTCCGTAGAGGCAATTTGCAATCCCTCTCAAATTGGTTAAAGAAAGAGAAATCTTGTAAAATCTGTCACCTGTCTTACTGACACATCTTGTGACCCAGCACTTTTTGATAACACCCTTCAACTGCAAAAGGAAAGAATAGCACTAGCCTTGAGCTAGCAGGAGGCTTCAAAAGGCATATTCCCATACTCCCTCCATGGCCTCTGATTAACTCCTCATGCCGATTCAATGGACAGAGGTTGGAAGAGTCCTGTCCAGTTCACGTTTGTCCCCAGTTATTATGTGCAGCCTTCTCCTGTATGAAGGTACTACACGGGTGTATGCTGAAAATTGGAAGATCACAGACATCAGCCAAGTGCCCAGTCTGCCTGCCAGCCTTGTGTGAATCCATGAACAGGCAGCATGTTTGATGATCTCACTTGGAAGATTTATGTGCAACATTACACAAGATTAGATAATTATGGATTAGGAAGACCATTTGGTCCATCTAAAATCTTCTATCCATGATGATTCTGAAGTGCCACTATTGCAGCATCTAATTGATTCATAAATGTTTCCAAGGATCTCACCTCCACTATTCTATTCATGAGTCCATTCCATATGCTGATCACTCTGTGTGAAGAAAGATTTCTTTGTATCAGTCCTAAATTTACCATTTTACTAATTTGAACCTGTGTCCCTTTATCCGACTCTCACAATTTAATTTACACTAATATTCCAGATTTACCTTTTCTATTTCCTTCACAATCTTATGCACCTCCATGACATCACCTCTCTGATGACTCCTTTGATGGCTGAAAAGCTCAAGTTTCTCCTATCTTTTTCTCATAAATCAGACCTTTAATACGAGAACAGCCTTGTTCCTCTTCTCTGCACAGCCTCCAGTGTTTGAATTTCCCCCTCGTTTCTTGGTGTCCAGACCGGACACTACTCAAGGTACGGTCTGGCCAGAGCACAGTACGGTTTGATTATGCTTTCTGACCTATCGTAGATTGCTGCTCTGCATTGGTTTGAACATGTTTAGCATGAGTCTGCTAAGACTCCGAAGTCTCTTTCAGTTTCATCCTTAGCTATTTCTACACCATTCATGGAGTTCGTGTCAACCATTTTTCCTTCTACATGCAGTACTTCACACGAGTCTGTATTAAATTTAACCTACAAGCTGGTGCCACCTGGTACTCTGTTGTTGCCATTTTCATATTTTCTCCCATTCATTCTTTAATTTAGGAGCTGCCTATTCCAATGCACAGCCCCTCCAGGTTTGGTATCATCTGCAGATGTGCCCACTTTGCATTGAATTCCTGAATTCAGGACAGTCAAGTCCTACCACCAAGCCCAGAGGCATCACAGTCAGTACTTCCCCCAAACTCAAGATAAGCTGTCTAACGTCTACTATTTCCTACTCTTCAGCCAGTTTCTTAACACATCCTAAGTGCCCACAGTTTTGAGTTCAGAAGGACAAAGTAGGGCCTCCAGCAATAAGTCCTTTCATGTGCAAGAGCTGAAGTGTTGAGGCAGTGCTTTGCATGCAGCCTCTGTGAAGTTGCAGCAAATTGATAAACTCTTTGTGCAATGCATCCTGTGGCCATATATTTACAATAGGCAAATTGGGCATACTGCAATCTTCCCAAGTTCTGACATTTTTTTCTAATCTTCTACAACCGAAGGAGATGGGAGTCACAACTTGCTCGGCACCTCTATTCAGTCATTTGGACATGACCCCTGATAGGAGGGTGCTTCTCTGCTCAACCTCCTGTAACAACACCTCGTGGGCAGCATCCTCAAATGGGGCAGTCCCACTCCCACTCCTATGCCTCCGACCTCCATTCCTCCACAACGACATCAAAATTTTCTTGAGTGGAGTTTCCCCCTTAAATGTGAGCAGCAGCCCTTTAAAAGTTGCTACTTGCTGGATATCCCGCCCATGCACTCTCTGCAGCTGAGTGTTTGTGCCCAGTCAGTGTGTATATATTATGATAATGAATTGATCTTGCTAAATAACATAAGGCCAACTTCCCTAGAACACTGCATGCAATTCAATCCAGTCCTGTAGCCACTGTGATAGTGCCCAAACCTTTTAGAATTTTTTTTTAGCTGCATATGCTTTGCAGTTGCTATGTGTGGAATTTCTACTTGGTTGTCGTGTGATGCTAGTTGTTCTGGTGTACTCTGGGTATTGTCCCACAGTGCCGGGGTGAAAACTACAACTCCCATGATGTGTCTCTCCCACGCATAGAGAATTCAGCAGCAGCAGCTAGACACGCCCCCAAGGCCCAAATGACATTTCGAACCACAGGACTGAAGCAGAACACAAACACCAGGCCCCAGAGAGAAAGGCAGGCCTGCGACAAGGACATTTCTTGCAGGCATTTTTCACATTAAGTGAATAATATTATGGGGAAGTTTTTAGTCTTTATTTTCAGAATTCTGTAGCTTTTTGTATGTATGTTTTGTCATAGGTATAATCTTTAGCTGTATGCATTTATCTATGATGTGGAGATGCCGGTGATGGACTGGGGTTGACAATTGTAAACAATTTTACAACACCAAGTTATAGTCCAGCAATTTTATTTTAAATTCACAAGCTTTCGGAGGCTACCTCCTTCCTCAGGTGAACGATGTGGAAAACACATCGTTCACCTGAGGAAGGAGGTAGCTCCGAAAGCTTGTGAATTTAAAATAAAATTGCTGGACTATAACTTGGTGTTGTAAAATTGTTTACAATTGCATTTATCTAAGTGAGGGAAGAAAAAGGTGACCAAAATTACTTGAACAATTTGGTCATTCATTTTCCATCTGTTGCTAGTTCCAGATAGCTTTGAAACAAAAAATGAGTTTGACTGGTGTGTTTTGTATGGATTGCTAGTTTGTGATTAATGCTAAGTACAGACTAAGGTGTCCCTCGATTTCAATCTTCTTTAGTAAATGTCTATCACCTTTTACAGGGGTCACAAAGTACAGAACAGGCAAGTTTATCTGCCTTTCTATTTGCACCAATCAGCATGGTTAACTTCATAAGATAATTACAGAGAAGGATGGCCATTCAGCCCATCTTATTTCATCCAGCCAAATGATCCTAAAGCCACCCCACTGCAGCATTCAACTTGTTCTTAAATGATGGTATGAAGAACGTGCTGATATCAGTCCAAAATTTGCCTTTTGTTAGTTTGAACTTGTGTCCCCTTGTTTCACTCTAGCAATTTAACTTCAATTAATGTTCAGGATTTATCTTTCCCATATAGTTTACTATCTTCTATGCCCCTGTTCAAGTGTTAAGCCCAAAACTCTGTGGTCTTTCTTCATAACTTAAATCTTTCAGCCTGGGGGTCAGTCACGTGGCTCTTCTCTGCACTGCCTCCAACACATGAACATCTTCCCTGTGTCTCAGTGACCAGAAGTGGACACAGTATTCAAGGTACAGTCCACCAGCGCACTGTACAGTTTGATCATCATGTCCTCCGGTTTATATTCTGTTATTCTGGCAGTGTAGTCCAACGTTCTGTTGGCGTTGTCGATTGCTGTTCTGCGCTGGTTGTGCAGTGTTGGGTCAGCTAAGGCTCCAAGGTCTCTCCCAAATGTTTCAAATTCATTTGTGGAATTCCTATAAGAAGTACTTTACACTTACCTGCACAAAATTTCATCTGCTATTGGTGAAATATAAAGTACTGAACAGATAGTGGTTATTTGAGCCAACCAGTTAAGTGAAATTGTTTGAAAGTGTGATACGCTTTGTGCGTGACATTTGAAACCGTGATGTATACTTTGCCACGCACAGTGGATGGACACTAATGAAATTCCTCAGGTTCTCCCGCTCCACCAACTAATTTCCAGGGAAGCTCAGTGGAAATCCTGTTCACACACGTAAATGGGATTTCCCCAAAATCTCCACCGGCAGAAGCCGCAAGGAAATTTCCAGCGTAAATGCAGGACTTTGACTTCACAGATTACAGAACAAACATAATTATACGCAAGATAACTAAAGCATATTCAACAATCGCAGCGCACAAAGAAGCAGCGAATAGAATCATAGACTCTTACAGAACAGAAGGCGGCCATTCGGCCAACTATGCCTGTGCCGGATCTTTGGAAGAGAATGATTGCCAATTATCATGATTTTTTTTTAATTCATTCATGGGATGTGGGCGTCGCTGGCGAGGCCGGCATTTATTGCCCATCCCTAATTGCCCTTGAGAAGGTGGTGGTGAGCCGCCTTCTTGAACCGCTGCAGTCCGTGTGGTGACGGTTCTCCCACAGTGCTGTTAGGAAGGGAGTTCCAGGATTTTGAACCAGCGACGATGAAGGAACGGCAATATATTTCCAAGTCGGGATGGTGTGTGACTTAGAGGGGAACGTGCAGGTGGTGTTGTTCCCATGTGCCTGCTGCTCTTGTCCTTCCAGGTGGTAGAGGTCGCGGGTTTGGGAGGTGCTGTCGAAGAAGCCTTGGCGAGTTGCTGCAGTGCATCCTGTGGATGGTACACACTGCGGCCACAGTGCGCCGGTGGTGAAGGGAGTGAATGTTTAGGGTGGTGGATGGGGTGCCAATCAAGCGGGCTGCTTTATCTTGGATGGTGTCGAGCTTCTTGAGTGTTGTTGGAGCTGCACTCATCCAAGCAAGTGGAGAGTATTCCATCACACCTGACTTGTGCCTTGTAGATGGTGGAAAGGCTTTGGGGAGTCAGGAGGTGAGTCACTCGCCACAGAATACCCAGCCTCTGACCTGCTCTCGTAGCCACAGTATTTATATGGCTGGTCCAGTTAAGTTTCTGGTCAATGGTGACCCCAGGATGTTGATGGTGGGGGATTCGGCGATGGTAATGCCGTTGAATGTCAAGGGGAGGTGGTTAGACTCTCTCTTGTTGGAGATGGTCATTGCCTGGCACTTATCTGGCGCGAATGTTACTTGCCACTTATGAGCCCAAGCCTGGCTGTTGTCCAGGTCTTGCTGCATGCGGGCTCGGTCTGCTTCATTATTTGAGAGGTTGCGAATGGAACTGAACACTGTGCAATCATCAGCGAACATCCCCATTTCTGACCTTATGATGGAGGGAAGGTCATTGATGAAGCAGCTGAAGGTGGTTGGGCCGAGGACACTGCCTGAGGAACTCCTGCAGCAATGTCCTGGGGCTGAGATGATTGGCCTCCAACAACCACTACCATCTTCCTTTGTGCCAGGTATGACTCCAGCCACTGGAGAGTTTTCCCCCTGATTCCTATTGACTTCAATTTTACTAGGGCTCTTTGGTGCCACACTCAGTCAAATGCTGCCTTGATGTAAAGGGCAGTCACTCTCACCTCACCTCTGGAATTCAGCTCTTTTGTCCATGTTTGGACCAAGGCTGTAATGAGGTCTGGAGCCGAGTGGTCCTGGCGGAACCCAAACTGAGCATCGGTGAGCAGGTTATTGGTGAGTAAGTGCCGCTTGATAGCACTGTCAACGACACCTTCCATCACTTTGCTGATGATTGAGAGTAGACTGATGGGGCGATAATTGGCCGGATTGGATTTGTCCTGCTTTTTGTGGACAGGACATACCTGGGCAATTTTCCACATTGTCGGGTAGATGCCAGTGTTGTAGCTGTACTGGAACAGCTTGGCTAGAGGCGCAGCTAGTTCTGGAGCACAAGTCTTCAGCAATACAGCTAGGATGTTGTCGGGGCCTATAGCCTTTGCTGTATCCAGTGCACTCAGCCGTTTCTTGATATCACGTGGAGTGAATCGAATTGGCTGAAGACTGGCTTCTGTGATGGTGGGGATATCAGGAGGAGGCCGAGATGGATCATCCACCTGGCACTTCTGGCTGAAGATGGTTGCAAACGCTTCAGCCTTGTCTTTTGCACTCACGTGCTGGACTCCGCCATCATTGAGGATGGGGATGATTACAGAGCCTCCTCCTCCCGTTAGTTGTTTAATTGTCCACCACCATTCATGACTGGATGTGGCAGGACTGCAGAGCTTTGATCTGATCCGTTGGCTGTGGAATCGCTTAGCTCTGTCTATAGCATGTTGCTTCCGCTGTTTAGCACGCATGTAGTCCTGAGTTGTAGCTTCACCAGGTTGGCACCTCATTTTTAAGTACGCCTGGTGCTGCTCCTGGCATGCTCTTCTGCACTCCTCATTGAACCAGGGTTGATCTCCTGGCTTGCTGGTAATGGTAGAGTGAGGAATATGCCGGGCCATGAGGTTACAGATTGTGCTGGAATACAATTCTGCTGCTGCTGATGGCCCACAATGCCTCATGGATGCCCAGTTTTGAGTTGCTCGATCCGTTCTGAATCTATCCCATTTAGCACGGTGATAGTGCCACACAACACGTTGGATGGTGTCCTCAGTGCGAAGACGGGACTTCATCTCCACGAGGACTGTGCGGTGGTCACTCCTACCAATACTGTCATGGACAGATGCATTTGCGACAGGTAGATTGGTGAGGACGAGGTCAAGTAAGTTTTTCCCTCGTGTTGGTTCGCTCACCACATGCTGCAGGCCCAGTCTGGCAGCTATGTCCTTCAGGACTCGGCCAGCTCGGTCAGTAGTGGTGCTACCGAGCCACTCTTGGTGATGGACATCGAAGTCCCCCACCCAGAGTACGTTTTGTGCCCTTGCTACCCTCAGTGCTTCCTCCAAGTGGTGTTCAACATGGAGGAGGACTGATTCATCAGCTGAGGGAGGACGGTAGGTGGTAATCAGCAGGAGGTTTCCTTGCCCATATTCGGCCTGATGCCATGAGATTTCATGGGGTCCAGAGTCAATGTTGAGGACTCCTAGGGCCACTCTCTCCTGACTGTATATCACTGCACCGCCACCTCTGGTGGGTCTGTCCTGCCGGTGGGACAGGTCATACCCAGGGATGGTGATGGAAGAGTCTGGGACGTTGGCTGAAAGGTATGATTCTGTGAGTATGGCTATGTCAGGCTGTTGCTTGACGAGTCTGTGGGACAGCTCTCCCAATTTTGGCACAAGTCCCCAGATGTTAGTAAGGAGGACCTTGCAGGGTCGACTGGGCTTGGTTTGCCGTTGTCGTGTCTGGTGCCTAGTGGTCCGTCCGGTTTTATTCTTATTATGACTTTTCGTAGCGAGGTTTTACAAGTGAGTGGCTTGCTAGGGCATTTCAGAGGGCAATTAAAAATCAACCACATTGCTGTGGGTCTGGAGTCACATATAGGCCAGACCGGGTAAGGACGGCAGGTTTCCTTCGGACATTAGTGAACCAGATGGGTTTTTACAACAATCCGGTAGTTTCATGGCCACCATTACTGATACTAGTATTTTAATTCCAGATTTTTTATTTAATGAATTGAATTTGAATTCGCCAGCTGCCGTGGTGGGATTTGAACTCATGACTCCGGATTTTAGTCCAGGCCTCTGGATTACTAGTCCAGTAACATAACCACTACGCTACCGTACCCTTATCTGTGTCCTCTGGTTACCGACCCTCCTGCTCGTGGAAACAGTTTCTCTCTATTTACTCTATCAAAATCCTTCATGATTTTGAACACCTCTATCAAATCTCCTCTTAACCTTCTCTGCTCTAAGGAGAACAATCCCAGTTTCTCCAGTCTTTCCACATAACTGAAGTCCCTCATTTCTGGTATAATTCTAGAAAATCTCCTCTGCACCCTCTCCAAGGCCTTTTCAAATACCTGAATGTTTAATTAACAGGCATCTTAGACCTCAGGGATTTGTTTGTCAATGCCCCAATTTGTTATGATAATTAAAACTTACCACAGACAACCAGAATTCCCCCGGCTTTGAGTAGAAACCACACAATATGGGACTTGGTTCTTCAGGAATGTAGATCATTGGGAGTTCCTCCTCTTTCTCCTCTTCTTCCTCCTCTTCCTCTTCCTCTTCCTCAGTGACCAATTCTGGATTCTCTGCTGCCATTTCCTGCTTTTTCTTGAGCCGTTCTTGCTTTTCTTTCTCTTTTTGTTCCTTTATTAGTTTCCTCCGTTTAATCTCTATGTTTCTCTATGACAACAAAACAGATATAAGTGCAATGATTATAAATGCTCACATTGCTTATCTCAGCATACTGCCAAACAATAACGCCCTTGGCGCAGTTTTTATAATGTGTTCGCAGGATGTGGGTGTCATTGGCAAAGCCCATCTCTATTTGCCTAGAAGGTATTAAGAGTCAACACGTAGGCTTCGATATTTAAGGGGAGGCGGGGAGAGTGCGGGGCAGTGCGGCAAGGCTGGGGTCGCAGAGTTCCTGCCGAATTTAACGGCAGGACCGCATTATAATTTTTGACAGGCTGGCCACTGCTGGGCGGGAAAACCAGCGGCAGGAGGCCAGTGGCAATCGCGACTGCGGATTACCCATCAGTTGGGGGGGTGTGGGGTCGGCAGATCGCGGGTCAGCCATCCGGGGGGGGCGGGGGGGTGGGTTTGGCAGATTGCAGGGCAGGCTGGAGAACGGGCGGTTGGCCGCGATTGAGGCAGGGCCTAGAGAGAGGCAGCGATCGGCAGAAGGGAGGCCGAAGATTTGCTTGAGGGGCAAACACTCCTGTTCCTCCTGGCCGACAAGTGTTGCTATAAAATTCACTTACCTTCTGAAGCTGGCTTCTCCTATCTCTATTTCGCCGCCGGGTTTCCTGAGCCCTGGGAAACCCGGCCAGCAACTGTTATATTTAAATCAGGCTCCCAATTGCACTGTGGGAGCCTGATGTAAACATGATAATGAATTGTCCTGCCTCTCCACAGCGGGACACTCGCATGGCTCGAAACCCACCACCGTAAAAACGGCAACAGGCACGTTGGTGTCAGGTTGGTGATGCGTTCCCTCTTTCTACGGGTTTAACACCCCCCAATCTCCTCCCGCCTGTTGTGGCGGGTTAACATTGAGGCCATAGTATGGGACTGAAGACACACATAGTCCAGACCGGGTAGTGATGACAGGTTCTTTTCTCAGAAGGGTACAAGTGAACATTGTCGAGTTTTTTTAATAACAAACTGGCAGCTTTTGCGGTCATTTTTATGACCACAGATTATCAGATTATCTGAATTAAATTTCACAAACAGCCATGGTGGGATTTGAACACAGCCTCTGGGTTACTCGGCCAGTAGCATAACCATTTGTATCGTCAGCAAACTTGGATACATTACACTCGGACCCTTCATCTAAGTCATTAATATAGATTGTAAATAGCTGAGGCCCAAGCACTGATCCTTGTGGCACCCCACTAGTTACAGCCTGCCAACCTGATAATGAACCGTTTATCCCTAATCTCTGTTTTCCGTCCTTTAACCAATCCTCTATCCATATTAATATAATACCCCCAACCCCAACCTTGTGTAACAACCTTTTGCGTGGAACCTTATCCGGGGCGGGGGTGGGGTGTCGGCAGATTGCAGGGCAGGCCGGAGAACGGGGGGGTTGGCTGCGATTGAGGCAGGGCCTAGAGAGAGGCAGCGATCGGCAGAAGGGAGGCCGAAGATTCGCTTGAGGGGCAAACACTCCTGTTCCTCCTGGCCTACAAGTGTTGCTATAAAATTCAAAATGCCTTTTGAAAATCCATATATACTACATCCACTGGCTCCCCTTTATCTACCCTGTTAGTTACATCCTCAAAAAACTCTAATAAATCTGTCAAACACGGTTTCCTTTTCATAAAACCACGTTGTCTCTGCCTAATCATATTATGATTTTCTAAGTGCTCTGTAACCACTTCCTTAAGAATGGATTCCAGCATTTTCCCAACAATCAATCTCAGGCTAACCGGTCTGTAGTTCCCTGTTTTTTCTCTCCCTCCCTCTTGAATAGCAGGGTTACATTTGCTACCTTCCAGTCCACTGGGACTGTTCCAGAATCTAAAGAATTTTGGAAGATCATAACCAATGCATTCGCTATCTCTGCAGCCACCTCTTTTAGAACCCTAGGATAAAGGCCATTAGGTCCAGGGGATTTTTCGGCTTTTAGTCCCATTAGTTTGTCTGGTACTTTTTCTCTAGTGATATTAATTGTTTTAAGTTCCTTCACTCTCATTTACCCCTGGGTTCCCCACTATTTTTGGTGTGCTTTTTGTGTCTTCTACTGTGAAGACAGGTACAAAATATTTGTTTAACACATCTGCCATTTCCTGATTCCCCATTAAAATTTCTCCTGTCTCAGCCTCTAAGGGACCAACATTTACTTTTGCTACTCTCTTCCTTTTTACATACTTGTAGCAGCTCTTACAATCCGTTTTTATATTTCTTGCTAGTTTACTTTCATATTCTATTTTTTTTTATTCGTTCATGGGATGTGGGCGTTGCTGGCAAGGCCAGCATTTATTGCCCATCCCTAATTGCCCTTGAGAAGGTGTTGGTGAGCCGCCTTCTTGAACGTGAGGTGAAGGTTCTCCCACAGTGCTGTTAGGAAGGGAGTTCCAGGATTTTGACCCAGCGACGATGAAGGAACAGCGATATATTTCCAAGTCGGGATGGTGTGTGACTTGGAGGGGAACGTGCAGGTGGTGTTGTTCCCATGTGCCTGCTGCCCATGTCCTTCTAGGTGGTAGAGGTCGCGGGTTCGGGAGGTGCTGTCGAAGAAGCCTTGGCGAGTTGCTGCAGTGCATCCTGTGGATGGTACGCACTGCAGCCACGGTGCGCCATGGTGAAGGGAGTGAACGTTTAGGGTGGTGGATTGGGTGCCAATCAAGCGGGCTGCTTTGTCCTGGATGGTGTCGAGCTTCTTGAGTGTTGTTGGAGCTGCACTCATCCAGGCAAGTGGAGAGTATTCCATCACACTCCTGACTTTGGGGAGTCAGGAGGTGAGTCACTCGCCGCAGAATACCCAGCCTCTGACCTGCTCTTGTAGCCACAGTATTTATGTGGCTGGTCCAGTTAAGTTTCTGGTCAATGGTGACCCCCAGGATGTTGATGGTGGGGGATTTGGCGATGGTAATGCCGTTGAATGACAAGGGGAGGTGGTTGGACTCTCTCTGAGATGGTCATTGCCTGGCACTTGTCTGGTGCGAAAGTTACTTGCCACTTATCAGCCCAAACCTGGATGTTGTCCAGGTCTTGCTGCATGCAGGCACGGACTGTTTCATTATCTGAGGGATTGTGAATGGAACTGAACACTGTGCAATCATCAGCGAACATCCCCATTTCTGACCTTATGATGGAGGGAAGGTCATTGATGAAGCAGTTGAAGATGGTTGGGCCTAGGACACTGCCTTGAGGAACTCCTGCAGCAATGCCCTGGGGCTGAGATGATTGGTCTCCAACAACCACTACCATCTTCCTTTGTGCTAGGAATGACTCCAGCCACTGGAGAGTTTTCCCCCCGATTCCCATTGACTTCAATTTTACAAGGGCTCCTTGATGTCACACTTGGTCAAATGCTGTCTTGATGTCACCCTTTTTATCAGTTTTTTGGTCGTCCTATGTTGGTTTCTAAAACTCTCCCAATCCCCAGGTTTATTACTCTTCTTGGCAATGTTATAGACCTCATCTTTCAATCTAATACTCTCCTTAACTACTTTAGTTAGCCAAACATGGATCACTCTCCTTAACTACTTTAGTTAGCCAAACATGGAGTTTTTATTTATCAATGGAATGTATACATGTTGAGAATATTGAAATATTCCTTTAAATGTTTGCCATTGCTTTTCAACTGTCAAACCCTTTAATTTAATTTCCCAATTGACCTTTGACAACTCACCCCTCATACCCATGTAATTGGCTTTATTTAAGATTAAGACTCTAGTTTCTGACTTAAATACGTTACTTTCAAACACAATATGAAATTCTATCATATTATGATCACTCTTCCTCAGAGGTCCTTTTACTAATTAACCCTAACTCATAAGACAAGATCTAAAACTACTTGTTCCCTGATTGGTTCCATGACATATTGCTCTAGGAAACCGTCTCGGATACATTCCATGAGCTTGTCTTCCAATCTACCTTTGCCAATTTGATTTGCCCAGTCTATATGCAGATTAAAGTCCCCCATGATGACTGCATTTCCTTTGTTACAAGCTCCCATTATTTCATGATTAATATTCTGTCCAACAGTATTGCTACTATTAGGGGGCCTACAAACTACTCCCATCAGTGTATTCTGCCCCTTGATCTGCTACAAACAATGATTTTTGGCCTGAGCTGGGAGGGAGAGCTGTGGCTCTGGCTCTGGCTCTGGCTCAGGCGCTGACTCCAGGCAAACTGGGCAGGTCAGTGACAGGTAAAAAAAGATCACCTCGAGAAAGAAAACCTGCCAGCTCCCACCGACTTGCCAGCCACAAGAATCTCCAGTGCTGACATCAATCACTGGCTTACTTTCCAATAAAACACTGGCCTCAAGCTGTTTCTGCCCAAAATAAATAGAGCACAAAAGACACTATAATCTGCAACTTTGAAATTGACATTACTGCAAATATCGAATGGTTTTTGCCTTTTGGCCGATATCAGCAACTGCCCATTTTAAACATGGACATTAGTGTACTGTCATTTTCTTACTCCTTCACATGAACACAAAGACACACACACAATTACACACCAAACTTTGCAAATGTTTTCATTTTGAACAAAAGCAACAGCAGAACGCCAAAAGCTAAACAAGCAGTACAGCCAACAAAATAGCACGAATGTATCCTGGGAGAGAAAAGAGGTTTAAGGATATAGCAAGAGAGCAGGTAGCTGGGGTTGATTTGCCAAAGAGAGACAGGCTATTTGAGCCGAACGGGCTTTTACTTTTCTAAAAAAATAAACCTATATTCTCTGTAACATGGAATGATGTGATATTGAGTTGTGTTAGATACCAAGTATTCCATAAGACCATAAGAGATAGGAGCAGGAGTAGGCCACTCAGCCCCTCGAACCCGCTCTGCCATTCATGGCTGATCTGACTCTTACCACAACTCCACTTTCCCGCCTTTTCCCCATATCCTTTGACTCCCTTGCTGATCAAAAATGTGTCTAACTCAGCCTTGAATGTATTCAATGACTCAGCCGCCACAGCTTTTTGGGGTAAAGAATTCCAAAGATTCACAACGCTCTGGGAGAAGAAATTCCTCCTCATTTTTGTCTTAAACAGGCGACCCCTTATTCTGAGACTACGCCCCCTAGTTTTAGATTCCCCCATGAGGGGTAACATCCTCTCAGCATTCACCCTATCGAATCCCCTCAGAATCTGCTATGTTTCAATAAGATCTCCTCTCATTCTTCTAAACTCCAATGAGTATAGACCCAACCTGTTCAATCTTTCCTCATAAGACAACCCTTCCATACCCGGAATCAACCTAGTGAACCTTCTCTGAACTGCCTCCAATGCAAGTATGTCCTTCCTTAAATAAGGGCACCAAAACTGTACACAATACTCCAGGTGTGGTCTCACCAGCACCCTGTACAGTTGTAGCATAACTTCCCTGCTTTTATACTCCATCCTCCGAGAAATAAAGGCCAATATTCCGTTTGCCTTCCGGATTACCTGCTGCACTTGATGTTGACTTTTTGTGTTTCATGTACGAGGACACCCAGATCCCTCTGTACCGCAGCATTTTGTAGTATTTCTCCATTCAAACAATATTTTGCTTTTTTATTTTTCCTCCCAAAGTGGATGACTTCACATTTTCCCACATTATATTCCATCTGCCAAATTTTTGCCCATTTGCTTAACCTGTCAATATCCCTTTGCAGACATTTTGTGTCCTCATCGCAACTTGCTTTTCCACCTATCTTTGTATCATCAGCAAATTTGGCCACGTGACACTCTGTTCCTTCATCCAAGTCATTGATATATATTGTAAATAGTTGAGGCCCCAGCACTGAGCCCTGCAGCACCCCACAAGTTACAGATTGCCATTTTGAAAATGACCCTTTCATCCTAACTCTTTGTTTTCTGTTAGTTACCCAATCCTCTGTCCATGCCAGTATATTACCCACAACACCATGAGCTCTTATCTTGTGTAGTAATCTTTTATGTGGCACCTTATCGAATCCCTTTTGGAAATCCAAATATGCTGCATCCATTGGTTCCCCTTTATCCACCCTGCTTGTTACTTCCTCAAAGAACTCTAATAAATTTGCCAGATGTGATTTCCCCTTCATAAAACCATGTTGACTCTCCTTGATTGTATTATGAGTCTCCAAATGTCCTGCTACTACTTCCTTAATAATGGATTCTAGCAGTTTCCCAATGTTAGATGTTAAGCTAACTGGTCTATAGTTACCCGCTTTCTGTCTCACTCCCTTCTTGAATAGGGGTGTTATGTTTGCGGTTTTCCAATCCGCTGGGACCTTTCCAGAATCTAGTGAATTCTGGAAGATTACAACCAATGCATCCACTATCTCTGCCGCCACTTCCTTTAAGACCCTTGAATGCAAGCCATCAAGTCCAGGGGACTTGTCAGCCTTGAGACCCATTAGTTTACCTAGTACTTTTTCTCTAGTGATAGTGATTGTTTTTAGATCCTCCCTCCCCTTTGCCTCTTGATTTTCTACTATTAGTGGTACATTATTAGTGTCTTCTACTGTGAAGACAGATACAAAATATCTGTTCAATTTCTCTGCCATTTCCTTGTTTTCCATTATTATTTCCCCAGTCTCATCCTCTAAGGGACAAATGTTTACTTTAGCTACCCTCTTCCTTTTTATGTACTTGTAGAAGCTTTTATTGTCAGTTTTTATATTTCTTGCTACTTTACCCTCATAATTTATTTTCTCCCTCTTTATTATTCTTTTAGTCATCCTTTGCTGATTTTTAAAGTTTTCCCAATCTTCGGGCTTACCAGTAATCTTTGCCATGATGAATGCTTTTTCTTTTAGCTTGATACCATCCTTTACTTCCTTAGTTAGCCATGGTTGGTTCATCCTTTTTGTGGAGTCTTTCCTCCTCACAGGGATATATTTTTGTTGCGAGTCATAAAATATCTTTTTAAATGTTTGCTACTGCTTATCCACCATCATACCATCTAATCTGTTTAACCAGTCCACTTTAGCTAATTCCGCCCTCATTCCTTTGTAATTGCCCTTATTTAAGTTTAATACAGTAGTTTTAGACCCAAGATCCTTGCTCTCAAACTGGATGTGAAATTCTATCATGTTATGATCACTGCTTCCCAAGGGATCATTTACTTTGAGATCATTAATTAATCTTGTTTCGTTACCCATTACCAGATCCAAAATGACCTGTTCCCTGGTTGGTTCCCCGACGTATTGGTCTAAGAAACAGTCCCTAATAATCTCTATGAACTCCTCCTGAGGGCTATTTTTGCCAATTTGATTTGTCCAATCTATGTGAAAGTTAAAATCGCCCATGATTATTGCATTACCTTTTTTACACGCCCCCCTTATTTCCTGGTTAATATTTTGCCCTACAGTGTAGCTACTGTTAGGGGGCCTATATACGACTCCCACCAGTGATTTCTTTCCCTTGCCATTTTTTACCTCCACCCAAATTGATTCGACATGTTGATCTTCTGAGCCAAGATCATTTATCACGATTTCTCATGATTTCAAAATCATGAAGGGTCCAGACAGAGTAGATAGAGAGAAACTGTTCCCATTGGCGGAAGAGTCAAGGACCAGAGGACATTGATTTAAGTTGATTGGCAAAAGAACCAAAGGTGACATGAGGAAAAACCTCTTTACACTGTGAGTGGTTAGGATCTGGAATGCACTGCCCAAGGGGGTGGTGGAGGCAGATCCAATCATGGCCTTCAAAAGGGAATTGGATAAGTACTTGAAAGGAAAAAATTTGCAGGGCTACAGGGAAAGAACGGGGGAGTGGGACTCGCTGGATTGCTCTCGCATAGAGCCGGTGCGGACTCGATGAGCCAAATGACCTTCTTCTGTACTGTAACCTTTCTGTTATGTTACTGGACTAGTAATCCAGAGGCCTGGACTAAAATCCAGAGTTATGAGTTCAAATCCTGCCACGGCAGCTGGCGAATTTAAATTCAATTAATTAATTAAATTCAATTAATTAAATAAAAATCTGGAATTAAAATACTAGTATCAATAATGGTGGCCATGAAACTACCGGATTGTCGTAAAAACCCATCTGGTTCACTAATGTCCTTCAGGGAAGGAAACCTGCCGTCCTCACCCGGTCTGGCCGATATGTGACTCCAGACCCACAGCAATGTGGTTGATTCTTAATTGCCCTCTGAAATGGCCTAGCAAGCCACTCAGTTGTAAAATCTCGCTACGAAAAGTCAGAATAAGAATAAAACCGGACGGACCACCCGGCATCGGACCACTAGGCACCGGACACGACAACGGCAAAAAAACACCAAGCCCAGTCGACCCTGCAAGGTCCTCCTTACTAACATCTGGGGACTTGTGCCAAAATTGGGAGAGCTGTCCCACAGACGAGTCAAGCAACAGCCTGACATAGCCATACTCACAGAATCATACCTTTCAGCCAACGTCCCAGACTCTTCCATCACCATCCCTGGGTATGTCCTGTCCCACCGGCAGGACAGACCCACCAGAGGTGGCGGTACAGTGATATACAGTCAGGAGGGAGTGGCCCTGGGAGTCCTCAACATTGACTCTGGACCCCATGAAATCTCATGGCATCAGGTCAAACATGGGCAAGGAAACCTCCTGCTGATTACCACCTACCGTCCTACCTCAGCTGATGAATCAGTCCTCCTCCATGTTGAGCACCACTTGGAGGAAGCACTGAGGGTAGCAAGTGCACAAAATGTACTCTGGGTGGGGGACTTCAATGTTCATCACCAAGAGTGGCTCGGTAGCACCACTACTGACCGAGCTGGCCGAGTCCTGAAGGACATAGCTGCCAGACTGGGCCTGTGGCAGGTGGTGAGCGAACCAACACGAGGGAAAAACTTACTTGACCTCGTCCTCACCAATCTACCTGTCGCAGATGCATCTGTCCATGACAGTATTGGTAGGAGTGACCACCGCACAGTCCTTGTGGAGATGAAGTCCCGTCTTCGCACTGAGGACACCATCCAACGTGTTGTGTGGCACTACCACCGTGCCAAATGGGATAGATTCAGAACAGATCTAGCAGCTCAAAACTGGGCATCCATGAGGCGCTGTGGGCCATCAGCAGCAGCAGAATTGTATTCCACCACAATCTGTAACCTCATGGCCCGGCATATTCCTCACTCTACCATTACCAACAAGCCAGGGGATCAACCCTGGTTCAATGAGGAGTGTAGAAGAGCATGCCAGGAGCAGCACCAGGCGTACTTAAAAATGAGGTACCAACCTGGTGAAGCTACAACTCAGGACGACATGCATGCTAAACAGCGGAAGCAACATGCTATAGACAGAGCTAAGCGATTCCACAACCAACGGATCAGATCAAGGCTCTGCAATCCTGCCACATCCAGTCGTGAATGGTGGTGGACAATTAAAAAACTAACGGGAGGAGGAGGCTCTGCAAACATCCCCATTCTCAATGATGGCGGAGTCCAGCACGTGAGTGCAAAAGACAAGGCTGAAGCGTTTGCAACCATCTTCAGCCAGAAGTGCCGAGTGTATGATCCATCTCAGCCTCCTCCCGATATCCCCACCATCACAGAAGCCAGTCTTCGGCCAATTCGATTCACCCCACGTGATATCAAGAAACGGCTGAGTGCACTGGATACAGCAAAGGCTATGGGCCCCGACAACATCCCAGCTGTAGTGCTGAAGACTTGTGCTCCAGAACTAGCTGCGCCTCTAGCCAAGCTGTTCCAGTACAGCGACAACACTGGCATCTACCCGACAATGTGGAAAATTGCCCAGGTATGTCCTGTCCACAAAAAGCAGGACAAATCCAATCCGGCCAATTACCGCCCCATCAGTCTACTCTCAATCATCAGCAAAGTGATGGAAGGTGTCGTCGACAGTGCTATCAAGCGGCACTTACTCACCAATAACCTGCTCACCGATGCTCAGTTTGGGTTCCGCCAGCACCACTCGGCTCCAGACCTCATTACAGCCTTGGTCCAAACATGGACAAAAGAGCTGAATTCCAGAGGTGAGGTGAGAGTGACTGCCCTTGACATCAAGGCAGCATTTGACCGAGTGTGGCACCAAGGAGCCCTAGTAAAATTGAAGTCCATGGGAATCAGGGGGAAAACTCTCCAGTGGCTGGAGTCATACCTAGCACAAAGGAAGATGGTAGTGGTTGTTGGAGGCCAATCATCTCAGCCCCAGGGCATTGCTGCAGGAGTTCCTCAGGGCAGTGTCCGAGGCCCAACCATCTTCAGCTGCTTCATCAATGACCTTCCCTCCATCATAAGGTCAGAAATGGGGATGTTCGCTGATGACTGCACAGTGTTCAGTTCCATTCGCAACCCCTCAGATAATGAAGCAGTCCGAGCCCGCATGCAGCAAGACCTGGACAACATCCAGGCTTGGGCTCATAAGTGGCAAGTAACATTCGCGCCAGATAAGTGCCAGGCAATGACCATCTCCAACAAGAGAGAGTCTAACCACCTCCCCCTGACATTCAACGGCATTACCATCGCCGAATCCCCCACCATCAACATCCTGGGGGTCACCATTGACCAGAAGCTGAACTGGACCAGCCATATAAATACTGTGGCTACAAGAGTAGGTCAGAGGCTGGGTATTCTGCGGCGAGTGACTCACATCCTGACTCCCCAAAGTCAGGAGTGTGATGGAATACTCTCCACTTGCCTGGATGAGTGCAGCTCCAACAACACTCAAGAAGCTCGACACCATCCAAGATAAAGCAGCCCGCTTGATTGGCACCCCATCCACCACCCTAAACATTCACTCCCTTCACCACCGGCGCACTGTGGCTGCAGTGTGCACCATCCACAGGATGCACTGCAGCAACTCGCCAAGGCTTCTTCGACAGCACCTCCCAAACCCGCGACCTCTACCACCTAGAAGGACAAGAGCGGCAGGCGCATGGGAACAACACCACCTGCACGTTCCCCTCCAAGTAACACATCATCCCGACTTGGAAATATATCGCCGGTCCTTCATCGTCGCTGGGTCAAAATCCTGGAACTCCCTTCCTAACAGCACTGTGGGAGAACCGTCACCACACGGACTGCAGCGGTTCAAGAAGGCGGCTCACCACCACCTTCTCGAGGGCAATTAGGGATGGGCAATAAATGCTGGCCTCGGCAGCGACGCCCACATCCCATGAACGAAAAAAAAATGTTTTACTACGTTAAAGTCGCTAGATAAATGCAAGTTCTTGCTGTTGTAAAGACAAATATCACCTCAATCCCAGGAGGTTCACATTGCAGGACATCAGCAACCGCCTCACACCAACAATTGCCACTGAGGTCGAGCACATACTGTAGGAAAAGTAAAGACTGGGCTTCCAAGCATGTACTTCATACACTATCAGAAGTTAGATCCAGAGAAGTTTATAATACAAGAGGCCATTCGGCCCATTGTGTCAGTGCCAACTCTTTGCTGGCGCAATCCAACACTAATCCCACTGCCCCACTCTCTCCCCAGAGCCCTGTATCAATCCAAAACTAATCCCACTGCCCCACTCTCTCCCCACAGCCCTGTATTTTCCTCTGCTTCAAATATTTATTCAGTTTTTGTTTAAAAGATGTAATGGTCTCTGCCTCAACCACTCCCTCTGGCATTCTGTGCTCCAACATCCCTCTGTGTAAAGAACTTTCTCCAATCCCTCTCCTCACTCTCTCAGTGACAATTTTAAATTTGTTATCCCTCACCACTGACGACCTAACTAACAAGAGGAAATAGCCTTTCCCTATTCACTCTCAAAACCTTTCATCACTTAAAAGACAACTATTAAGTCTCCTCTTAGCCTTCTCTGCTCCAGTGGAAATAGTCCCAGTATCTCAAGTCTTTCCACATAACTATAGCTTCGCATCATCCTGGTGACTCTACACTGTACGCTCTCTATGGCTTTAATATCCGTCTATTACTGGGTGCTCAAAACTGCACACCGTATTCGAACTGTGGCCTAATCAATGTTTTGTATAAATTTATTATTAATTTATTCTTGTACACTATTCCTTTATCTATAAAACATAAAATGGTGTTGGCCAATTTTATGGCTTTATTCGCCTGTACTCACACTTGCAGGGAATTCTGTATTCGAGTCTCTAGTTGTCTCTACTGATCCACATGCTACAGTGTCTTTTCATTGAGTGCACACTTTCACTTAGTGTTTTTCCATCCAAAATGCATTAACTCACACTTATCCACATGAAATTACATCTGCCACCTGTCTGCCCATTCCACGAAACTGTCTATACCCTCCTGAGGTATCTTACACTCCTCCTCACTGTTTGCCAAACCTCCTATTTTTGTGTTGTCAATACATTTTGAGATTGTGCACCATGTACCGAAGTCCAAGTCATCGATACATACCTGCACTGACCCCCGGGATACACCACTCCCAACCCTTGCCCAATCCCCGCACTGACCCCTGGGATACACCACTCCCAACCCTTCCCCAATCCCCGCACTGACCCCCGGGATACACCACTCCCAACCCTTCCCCAATCCCAGCACTAACCCCTGGGATACACCACTCCCAACCCTTCCCCAATCCCCACACTGACCCCTGGGATACACCACTCCCAACCCTTCCCCAATCCCAGCACTGACCCCCGGGATACACCACTCCCAACCCTTCCCCAATCCCAGCACTGACCCCTGGGATACACCACTCCCAACCCTTCCCCAATCCCCGCACTGACCCCTGGGGTATACCACTCCCAACCCTTCCCCAATCCCCACACTGACCCCTGGGATACACCACTCCCAACCCTTCCCCAATCCCCGCACTGACCCCCGGGATACACCACTCCCAACCCTTCCCCAATCCCCGCACTGACCCCTGGGATACACCACTCCCAACCCTTCCCCAATACCCGCACTGACCCCTGGGATACACCACTCCCAACCCTTCCCCAATACCCGCACTGACCCCCGGGAGACACCACTCCCAACCCTTCCCCAATCCCCGCACTGACCCCCGGGATACACCACTCCCAACCCTTCCCCAATCCCAGCACTGACCCCTGGGATACACCACTCCCAACCCTTCCCCAATCCCCACACTGACCCCTGGGATACACCACTCCCAACCCTTCCCCAATCCCCACACTGACCCCCGGGATACACCACTCCCAACCCTTCCCCAATCCCAGCACTGACCCCTGGGATACACCACTCCCAACCCTTCCCCAATCCCAGCACTGACTCCTGGGATACACCACTCCCAACCCTTCCCCAATCCCTGCACTGACCCCTGGGATACACCACTCCCAACCCATCCCCAATCCCCACACTGACCCCTGGGATAAACCACTCCCAACCCTTCCCCAATCCCAGCACTGACCCCCGGGATACACCACTCCCAACCCTTCCCCATCCCAGCACTGACCCCTGGGATACACCACTCCCAACCCTTCCCCAATCCCCACACTGACCCCTGGGATACACCACTCCCAACCCTTCCCCAATCCCCACACTGACCCCCGGGATACACCACTCCCAACCCTTCCCCAATCCCAGCACTGACCCCTGGGATACACCACTCCCAACCCTTCCCCAATCCCCACACTGACCCCCGGGATACACCACTCCCAACCCTTCCCCAATCCCAGCACTGACCCCTGGGATACACCACTCCCAACCCTTCCCCAATCCCCGCACTGACCCCTGGGATACACCACTCCCAACCCTTCCCCAATCCCAGCACTGACCCCTGGGATACACCACTCCCAACCCTTCCCCAATCCCAGCACTGACCCCCGGGATACACCACTCCCAACCCTTCCCCAATCCCAGCACTGAGCCCTGGGATACACCACTCCCAACCCTTCCCCAATCCCAGCACTGACCCCTGGGATACACCACTCCCAACCCTTCCCCAATCCCAGCACTGACCCCCGGGATACACCACTCCCAACCCTTCCCCAATCCCCACACTGACCCCCGGGATACACCAATCCCAACCCTTCCCCAATCCCCGCACTGACCCCTGGGATACACCACTCCCAACCCTTCCCCAATCCCCACACTGACCCCCGGGATACACCAATCCCAACCCTTCCCCAATCCCCGCACTGACCCCTGGGATACACCACTCCCAACCCTTCCCCAATCCTAGCACTGACCCCTGGGATACACCACTCCCAACCCTTCCCCAATCCTAGCACTGACCCCTGGGATACACCACTCCCAACCCTTCCCCAATCCCAGCACTGACCCCTGGGATACACCACTCCCAACCCTTCCCCAATCCCCACACTGACCCCTGGGATACACCACTCCCAACCCTTCCCCAATCCCAGCACTGACCCCTGGGATACACCACTCCCAACCCTTCCCCAATCCCCACACTGACCCCTGGGATACACCATTCCCAACCCTTCCCCAATCCTGCACTGACCCCTGGGATACACCACTCCCAACCCTTCCCCAATCCCCACACTGACCCCTGGGATACACCACTCCCAACCCTTCCCCAATCCTAGCACTGACCCCTGGGATACACCACTCCCAACCCTTCCCCAATCCTAGCACTGACCCCTGGGATACACCACTCCCAACCCTTCCCCAATCCCAGCACTGACCCCTGGGATACACCACTCCCAACCCTTCCCCAATCCCCACACTGACCCCTGGGATACACCACTCCCAACCCTTCCCCAATCCCCACACTGACCCCTGGGATACACCACTCCCAACCCTTCCCCAATCCCCACACTGACCCCTGGGATACACCACTCCCAACCCTTCCCCAATCCTAGCACTGACCCCTGGGATACACCACTCCCAACCCTTCCCCAATCCTAGCACTGACCCCTGGGATACACCACTCCCAACCCTTCCCCAATCCCAGCACTGACCCCTGGGATACACCACTCCCAACCCTTCCCCAATCCCAGCACTGACCCCTGGGATACACCACTCCCAACCATTCCCCAATCCTAGCACTGACCCCTGGGATACACCACTCCCAACCCTTCCCCAATCCTAGCACTGACCCCTGGGATACACCACTCCCAACCCTTCCCCAATCCCAGCACTGACCCCTGGGATACACCACTCCCAACCCTTCCCCAATCCCAGCACTGACCCCTGGGATACACCACTCCCAACCCTTCCCCAATCCCAGCACTGTCCCCTGGGATACACCACTCCCAACCCTTCCCCAATCCCCACACTGACCCCTGGGATACATCACTCCCAACCCTTCCCCAATCCCAGCACTGACCCCTGGGATACACCACTCCCAACCCTTCCCCAATCCCCACACTGACCCCTGGGATACACCACTCCCAACCCTTCCCCAATCCCAGCACTGACCCCTGGGATACACCACTCCCAACCCTTCCCCAATCCCAGCACTGACCCCTGGGATACACCACTCCCAACCCTTCCCCAATCCCAGCACTGACCCCTGGGATACACCACTCCCAACCCTTCCCCAATCCCAGCACTGACCCCTGGGATACACCACTCCCAACCCTTCCCCAATCCCCACACTGACCCCTGGGATACACCACTCCCAACCCTTCCCCAATCCCCGCACTGACCCCTGGGATACACCACTCCCAACCCTTCCCCAATCCCCGCACTGACCCCTGGGATACACCACTCCCAACCCTTCCCCAATCCCAGCACTGACCCCTGGGATACACCACTCCCAACCCTTCCCCAATCCCAGCACTGACCCCTGGGATACACCACTCCCAACCCTTCCCCAATCCCAGCACTGACCCCTGGGATACACCACTCCCAACCCTTCCCCAATCCCAGCACTGACCCCTGGGATACACCACTCCCAACCCTTCCCCAATCCCCACACTGACCCCTGGGGTACACCACTCCCAACCCTTCCCCAATCCCTACACTGACCCCTGGGATACACCACTCCCAACCCTTCCCCAATCCCAGCACTGACCCCCGGGATACACCACTCCCAACCCTTCCCCAATCCCCGCACTGACCCCTGGGATACACCACTCCCAACCCTTCCCCAATACCCGCACTGACCCCCGGGATACACCACTCCCAACCCTTCCCCAATCCCCACACTGACCCCTGGGGTACACCACTCCCAACCCTTCCCCAATCCCCACACTGACCCCTGGGATACACCACTCCCAACCCTTCCCCAATCCCCACACTGACCCCTGGGATACACCACTCCCAACCCTTCCCCAATCCCCGCACTGACCCCTGGGATACACCACTCCCAACCCTTCCCCAATCCCTGCACTGACCCCTGGGATACACCACTCCCAACCCTTCCCCAATCCCCACACTGACCCCTGGGATACACCACTCCCAACCCTTCCCCAATCCCTGCACTGACCCCTGGGATACACCACTCCCAACCCTTCCCCAATCCCCACACTGACCCCTGGGATACACCACTCCCAACCCTTCCCCAATCCCCGCACTGACCCCTGGGATACACCACTCCCAACCCTTCCCCAATCCCCACACTGACCCCTGGGATACACCACTCCCAACCCTTCCCCAATCCCCACACTGACCCCTGGGATACACCACTCCCAACCCTTCCCCAATCCCCACACTGACCCCTGGGATACACCACTCCCAACCCTTCCCCAATCCCCACACTGACCCCTGGGATACACCACTCCCAACCCTTCCCCAATCCCAGCACTGACCCCTGGGATACACCACTCCCAACCCTTCCCCAATCCCAGCACTGACCCCTGGGATACATCACTCCCAACCCTTCCCCAATCCCAGCACTGACCCCTGGGATACACCACTCCCAACCCTTCCTCAATCCCAGCACTGACCCCTGGGATACACCACTCCCAACCCTTCCCCAATCCCAGCACTGACCCCTGGGATACATCACTCCCAACCCTTCCCCAATCCCAGCACTGACCCCTGGGATACACCACTCCCAACCCTTCCTCAATCCCAGCACTGACCCCTGGGATACATCACTCCCAACCCTTCCCCAATCCCAGCACTGACCCCTGGGAGACACCACTCCCAACCCTTCCTCAATCCCAGCACTGACCCCTGGGATACATCACTCCCAACCCTTCCCCAATCCCAGCACTGACCCCTGGGATACACCACTCCCAACCCTTCCTCAATCCCAGCACTGACCCCTGGGATACACCACTCCCAACCCTTCCTCAATCCCAGCACTGACCCCTGGGATACATCACTCCCAACCCTTCCCCAATCCCAGCACTGACCCCTGGGATACACCACTCCCAACCCTTCCCCAATCCCCACACTGACCCCTGGGATACACCACTCCCAACCCTTCCCCAATCCCCACACTGACCCCTGGGATACACCACTCCCAACCCTTCCCCAATCCCCACACTGACCCCTGGGATACACCACTCCCAACCCTTCCCCAATCCCCGCACTGACCCCTGGGATACACCACTCCCAACCCTTCCCCAATCCCCACACTGACCCCTGGGATACACCACTCCCAACCCTTCCCCAATCCCCACACTGACCCCTGGGATACACCACTCCCAACCCTTCCCCAATCCCCGCAATGACCCCTGGGATACACCACTCCCAACCCTTCCCCAATCCCCGCACTGACCCCTGGGATACACCACTCCCAACCCTTCCCCAATCCCCGCACTGACCCCCGGGATACACCACTCCCAACCCTTCCCCAATCCCCACACTGACCCCTGGGATACACCACTCCCAACCCTTCCCCAATCCCCACACTGACCCCTGGGATACACCACTCCCAACCCTTCCCCAATCCCCGCACTGACCCCTGGGATACACCACTCCCAACCCTTCCCCAATCCCCGCACTGACCCCCGGGACACACCACTCCCAACCCTTCCCCAATCCCCACACTGACCCCCGGGATACACCACTCCCAACCCTTCCCCAATCCCCGCACTGACCCCTGGGATACACCACTCCCAACCCTTCCCCAATCCCAGCACTGACCCCCGGGATACACCACTCCCAACCCTTCCCCAATCCCCGCACTGACCCCTGGGATACACCACTCCCAACCCTTCCCCAATCCCAGCACTGACCCCTGGGATACACCACTCCCAACCCTTCCTCAATCCCAGCACTGACCCCTGGGATACACCACTCCCAACCCTTCCCCAATCCCCACACTGACCCCCGGGATACACCACTCCCAACCCTTCCCCAATCCCCACACTGACCCCTGGGATACACCACTCCCAACCCTTCCCCAATCCCCACACTGACCCCTGGGATACACCACTCCCAACCCTTCCCCAAACCCCGCACTGACCCCTGGGATACACCACTCCCAACCCTTCCCCAATCCCCGCACTGACCCCTGGGATACACCACTCCCAACCCTTCCCCAATCCCCGCACTGACCCCCGGGATACACCACTCCCAACCCTTCCCCAATCCCCACACTGACCCCTGGGATACACCACTCCCAACCCTTCCCCAATCCCCACACTGACCCCTGGGATACACCACTCCCAACCCTTCCCCAATCCCCGCACTGACCCCTGGGATACACCACTCCCAACCCTTCCCCAATCCCCACACTGACCCCCGGGATACACCACTCCCAACCCTTCCCCAATCCCCACACTGACCCCTGGGATACACCACTCCCAACCCTTCCCCAATCCCAGCACTGACCCCTGGGATACACCATTCCCAACCCTTCCCCAATCCCAGCACTGACCCTGGGATACACCACGCCCAACCCTTCCCCAATCCCCGCACTGACCCCTGGGATACACCACTCCCAACCCTTCCCCAATCCCCAGCACTGACCCCTGGGATACACCACTCCCAACCTTTCCCCAATCCCCACACTGACCCCTGGGATACACCACTCCCAACCCTTCCCCAATCCCCACACTGACCCCTGGGATACACCACTCCCAACCCTTCCCCAATCCCCGCACTGACCCCTGGGATACACCACTCCCAACCCTTCCCCAATCCCCGCACTGACCCCTGGGATACACCACTCCCAACCCTTCCCCAATCCCAGCACTGACCCCTGGGATACACCACTCCCAACCCTTCCCCAATCCCCGCACTGACCCCTGGGATACACCATTCCCAACCCTTCCCCAATACCTGCACTGACCCCTGGGATACATCACTCCCAACCCTTCCCCAATCCCCACACTGACCCCTGGGATACACCACTCCCAACCCTTCCCCAATCCCAGCACTGACCCCTGGGATACACCACTCCCAACCCTTCCCCAATCCCCGCACTGACCCCCGGGATACACCACTCCCAACCCTTCCCCAATCCCCGCACTGACCCCTGGGATACACCACTCCCAACCCTTCCCCAATCCCCGCACTGACCCCTGGGACACACCACTCCCAACCCTTCCCCAATCCCCGCACTGACCCCTGGGATACACCACTCCCAACCCTTCCCCAATCCCAGCACTGACCCCTGGGATACACCACTCCCAACCCTTCCCCAATCCCCGCACTGACCCCTGGGATACACCACTCCCAACCCTTCCCCAATCCCAGCACTGACCCCTGGGATACACCACTCCCAACCCTTCCCCAATCCCAGCACTGACCCCTGGGATACACCACTCCCAACCCTTCCCCAATCCCCGCACTGACCCCTGGGATACACCACTCCCAACCCTTCCCCAATCCCAGCACTGACCCCTGGGATAAACCACTCCCAACCCTTCCCCAATCCCCACACTGACCCCTGGGATACACCACTCCCAACCCTTCCCCAATCCCCACACTGACCCCTGGGATACACCACTCCCAACTCTTCCCCAATCCCAGCACTGACCCCTGGGATACACCATTCCCAACCCTTCCCCAATCCCAGCACTGACCCCTGGGATACACCATTCCCAACCCTTCCCCAATCCCAGCATTGACCCCTGGGATGCACCACTCCCAACCCTTCCCCAATCCCAGCACTGACCCCTGGGATACACCACTCCCAACCCTTCCCCAATCCCCGCACTGACCCCTGGGATACACCACTCCCAACCCTTCCCCAATCCCCGCACTGACCCCTGGGATACACCACTCCCAACCCTTCCCCAATCCCAGCACTGACCCCCGGGATACACCACTCCCAACCCTTCCCCAATCCCAGCACTGACCCCTGGGATACACAACTCCCAACCCTTCCCCAATCCCCGCACTGACCCCTGGGATACACCACTCCCAACCCTTCCCCAATCCCCGCACTGACCCCTGGGATACACCACTCCCAACCCTTCCCCAATCCCTGCACTGACCCCTGGGATACACCACTCCCAACCCTTCCCCAATCTCAGCACTGACCCCTGGGATACACCACTCCCAACCCTTTCCCAATCCCAGCACTGACCCCTGGGATACACCACTCCCAACCCTTCCCCAATCCCAGCACTGACCCCTGGGATACACCACTCCCAACCCTTCCCCAATCCCTGCACTGACCCCTGGGATACACCACTCCCAACCCTTCCCCAATCCCCACACTGACCCCTGGGATACACCACTCCCAACCCTTCCCCAATCCCTGCACTGACCCCTGGGATACACCACTCCCAACCCTTCCCCAATCCCCACACTGACCCCTGGGATACACCACTCCCAACCCTTCCCCAATCCCCGCACTGACCCCTGGGATACACCACTCCCAACCCTTCCCCAATCCCAGCACTGACCCCTGGGATACACCACTCCCAACCCTTCCCCAATCCCCACACTGACCCCCGGGATACACCACTCCCAACCCTTCCCCAATCCCAGCACTGACCCCTGGGATACACCACTCCCAACCCTTCCCCAATCCCCACACTGACCCCTGGGATACACCACTCCCAACCCTTCCCCAATCCCCACACTGACCCCCGGGATACACCACTCCCAACCCTTCCCCAATCCCAGCACTGACCCCTGGGATACACCACTCCCAACCCTTCCCCAATCCCAGCACTGACCCCTGGGATACATCACTCCCAACCCTTCCCCAATCCCTGCACTGACCCCCGGGATACACCACTCCCAACCCTTCCCCAATCCCAGCACTGACCCCTGGGATACACCACTCCCAACCCTTCCCCAATCCCAGCACTGACCCCTGGGATACACCACTCCCAACCCTTCCCCAATCCCCGCACTGACCCCTGGGATACACCACTCCCAACCCTTCCCCAATCCCAGCACTGACCCCTGGGATACACCACTCCCAACCCTTCCTCAATCCCAGCACTGACCCCTGGGATACACCACTCCCAACCCTTCCCCAATCCCAGCACTGACCCCTGGGATACACCACTCCCAACCCTTCCCCAATCCCAGCACTGACCCCTGGGATACACCACTCCCAACCCTTCCCCAATCCCCACACTGACCCCTGGGATACACCACTCCCAACCCTTCCCCAATCCCAGCACTGACCCCTGGGATACACCACTCCCAACCCTTCCCCAATCCCCACACTGACCCCTGGGATACACCACTCCCAACCCTTCCCCAATCCCCGCACTGACCCCTGGGATACACCACTCCCAACCCTTCCCCAATCCCTGCACTGACCCCTGGGATACACCACTCCCAACCCTTCCCCAATCCCCGCACTGACCCCTGGAATACACCACTCCCAACCCTTCCCCAATCCCAGCACTGACCCCTGGGATACACCACTCCCAACCCTTCCCCAATCCCAGCACTGACCCCTGGGATACACCACTCCCAACCCTTCCCCAATCCCCGCACTGACCCCTGGGATACACCACTCCCAACCCTTCCCCAATCCCAGCACTGACCCCTGGGATACACCACTCCCAACCCTTCCCCAATCCCAGCACTGACCCCTGGGATACACCACTCCCAACCCTTCCCCAATCCCAGCACTGACCCCTGGGATACACCACTCCCAACCCTTCCCCAATCCCCACACTGACCCCTGGGATACACCACTCCCAACCCTTCCCCAATCCCCACACTGACCCCTGGGATACACCACTCCCAACCCTTCCCCAATCCCAGCACTGACCCCTGGGATACACCACTCCCAACCCTTACCCAATCCTGCACTGACCCCTGGGATACACCACTCCCAACCCTTCCCCAATCCCCACACTGACCCCTGGGATACACCACTCCCAACCCTTCCCCAATCCCAGCACTGACCCCTGGGATACACCACTCCCAACCCTTCCCCAATCCCTGCACTGACCCCTGGGATACACCACTCCCAACCCTTCCCCAATCCCAGCACTGACCCCTGGGATACACCACTCCCAACCCTTCCCCAATCCCCGCACTGACCCCTGGGATACACCACTCCCAACCCTTCCCCAATCCCTGCACTGACCCCTGGGATACACCACTCCCAACCCTTCCCCAATCCCTGCACTGACCCCTGGGATACACCACTCCCAACCCTTCCCCAATCCCAGCACTGACCCCTGGGATACACCACTCCCAACCCTTCCCCAATCCCAGCACTGACCCCTGGGATACACCACTCCCAACCCTTCCCCAATCCCCGCACTGACCCCTGGGATACACCACTCCCAACCCTTCCCCAATCCCAGCACTGACCCCTGGGATACATCACTCCCAACCCTTCCTCAATCCCAGCACTGACCCCTGGGTTACACCACTCCCAACCCTTCCCCAATCCCCACACTGACCCCTGGGATACACCACTCCAAACCCTTCCCCAATCCCCGCACTGACCCCTGGGATACACCACTCCCAACCCTTCCCCAATCCCCACACTGACCCCTGGGATACACCACTCCCAACCCTTCCCCAATCCCAGCACTGACCCCTGGGATACACCACTCCCAACCCTTCCCCAATCCCCGCACTGACCCCTGGGATACATCACTCCCAATCCTTCCCCAATCCCAGCACTGACCCCTGGGATACACCACTCCCAACCCTTCCCCAATCCCCGCACTGACCCCTGGGATACACCACTCCCAATCCTTCCCCAATCCCAGCACTGACCCCTGGGATACACCACTCCCAACCCTTCCCCAATCCCCACACTGACCCCTGGGATACACCACTCCCAACCCTTCCTCAATCCCTGCACTGACCCCTGGGATACACCACTCCCAACCCTTCCCCAATCCCCACACTGACCCCTGGGATACACCACTCCCAACCCTTCCCCAATCCCCGCACTGACCCCTGGGATACACCACTCCCAACCCTTCCCCAATCCCCGCACTGACCCCTGGGATACATCACTCCCAACCCTTCCCCAATCCCAGCACTGACCCCTGGGATACACCACTCCCAACCCTTCCCCAATCCCTGCACTGACCCCTGGGATACACCACTCCCAACCCTTCCCCAATCCCCGCACTGACCCCTGGGATACACCACTCCCAACCCTTCCCCAATCCCCGCACTGACCCCTGGGATACACCACTCCCAACCCTTCCCCAATCCCCGCACTGACCCCTGGGATACACCACTCCCAACCCTTCCCCAATCCCCGCACTGACCCCTGGGATACACCACTCCCAACCCTTCCCCAATCCCAGCACTGACCCCTGGGATACATCACTCCCAACCCTTCCCCAATCCCTGCACTGACCCCCGGGATACACCACTCCCAACCCTTCCCCAATCCCAGCACTGACCCCTGGGATACACCACTCCCAACCCTTCCCCAATCCCAGCACTGACCCCTGGGATACACCACTCCCAACCCTTCCCCAATCCCCGCACTGACCCCTGGGATACACCACTCCCAACCCTTCCCCAATCCCAGCACTGACCCCTGGGATACACCACTCCCAACCCTTCCTCAATCCCAGCACTGACCCCTGGGATACACCACTCCCAACCCTTCCCCAATCCCAGCACTGACCCCTGGGATACACCACTCCCAACCCTTCCCCAATCCCAGCACTGACCCCTGGGATACACCAATCCCAACCCTTCCCCAATCCCCACACTGACCCCTGGGATACACCACTCCCAACCCTTCCCCAATCCCAGCACTGACCCCTGGGATACACCACTCCCAACCCTTCCCCAATCCCCACACTGACCCCTGGGATACACCACTCCCAACCCTTCCCCAATCCCCGCACTGACCCCTGGGATACACCACTCCCAACCCTTCCCCAATCCCTGCACTGACCCCTGGGATACACCACTCCCAACCCTTCCCCAATCCCCGCACTGACCCCTGGAATACACCACTCCCAACCCTTCCCCAATCCCAGCACTGACCCCTGGGATACACCACTCCCAACCCTTCCCCAATCCCAGCACTGACCCCTGGGATACACCACTCCCAACCCTTCCCCAATCCCCGCACTGACCCCTGGGATACACCACTCCCAACCCTTCCCCAATCCCAGCACTGACCCCTGGGATACACCACTCCCAACCCTTCCCCAATCCCAGCACTGACCCCTGGGATACACCACTCCCAACCCTTCCCCAATCCCAGCACTGACCCCTGGGATACACCACTCCCAACCCTTCCCCAATCCCCACACTGACCCCTGGGATACACCACTCCCAACCCTTCCCCAATCCCCACACTGACCCCTGGGATACACCACTCCCAACCCTTCCCCAATCCCAGCACTGACCCCTGGGATACACCACTCCCAACCCTTCCCCAATCCTGCACTGACCCCTGGGATACACCACTCCCAACCCTTCCCCAATCCCCACACTGACCCCTGCGATACACCACTCCCAACCCTTCCTCAATCCCAGCACTGACCCCTGGGATACACCACTCCCAACCCTTCCCCAATCCCTGCACTGACCCCTGGGATACACCACTCCCAACCCTTCCCCAATCCCAGCACTGACCCCTGGGATACACCACTCCCAACCCTTCCCCAATCCCCGCACTGACCCCTGGGATACACCACTCCCAACCCTTCCCCAATCCCTGCACTGACCCCTGGGATACACCACTCCCAACCCTTCCCCAATCCCTGCACTGACCCCTGGGATACACCACTCCCAACCCTTCCCCAATCCCAGCACTGACCCCTGGGATACACCACTCCCAACCCTTCCCCAATCCCAGCACTGACCCCTGGGATACACCACTCCCAACCCTTCCCCAATCCCCGCACTGACCCCTGGGATACACCACTCCCAACCCTTCCCCAATCCCAGCACTGACCCCTGGGATACATCACTCCCAACCCTTCCTCAATCCCAGCACTGACCCCTGGGTTACACCACTCCCAACCCTTCCCCAATCCCCACACTGACCCCTGGGATACACCACTCCAAACCCTTCCCCAATCCCCGCACTGACCCCTGGGATACACCACTCCCAACCCTTCCCCAATCCCCACACTGACCCCTGGGATACACCACTCCCAACCCTTCCCCAATCCCAGCACTGACCCCTGGGATACACCACTCCCAACCCTTCCCCAATCCCCGCACTGACCCCTGGGATACATCACTCCCAATCCTTCCCCAATCCCAGCACTGACCCCTGGGATACACCACTCCCAACCCTTCCCAAATCCCCGCACTGACCCCTGGGATACACCACTCCCAATCCTTCCCCAATCCCAGCACTGACCCCTGGGATACACCACTCCCAACCCTTCCCCAATCCCCACACTGACCCCTGGGATACACCACTCCCAACCCTTCCTCAATCCCTGCACTGACCCCTGGGATACACCACTCCCAACCCTTCCCCAATCCCCACACTGACCCCTGGGATACACCACTCCCAACCCTTCCCCAATCCCCGCACTGACCCCTGGGATACACCACTCCCAACCCTTCCCCAATCCCCGCACTGACCCCTGGGATACATCACTCCCAACCCTTCCCCAATCCCAGCACTGACCCCTGGGATACACCACTCCCAACCCTTCCCCAATCCCTGCACTGACCCCTGGGATACACCACTCCCAACCCTTCCCCAATCCCCGCACTGACCCCTGGGATACACCACTCCCAACCCTTCCCCAATCCCCGCACTGACCCCTGGGATACACCACTCCCAACCCTTCCCCAATCCCCGCACTGACCCCTGGGATACACCACTCCCAACCCTTCTCCAATCCCCACACTGACCCCTGGGATACACCACTCCAAACCCTTCCCCAATCCCAGCACTGACCCCTGGGATACACCACTCCCAATCCTTCCCCAATCCCAGCACTGACCCCTGGGATACACCACTCCCAACCCTTCCCCAATCCCCACACTGACCCCTGGGATACACCACTCCCAACCCTTCTCCAATCCCCACACTGACCCCTGGGATACACCACTCCCAACCCTTCCCCAATCCCAGCACTGACCCCTGGGATACACCACTCCCAACCCTTCCCCAATCCCAGCACTGACCCCTGGGATACACCACTCCCAACCCTTCCCCAATCCCCACACTGACCCCTGGGATACACCACTCCCAACCCTTCCACAATCCCAGCACTGACCCCTGGGATACACCACTCCCAACCCTTCCCCAATCCCCACACTGACCCCTGGGATACACCACTCCCAACCCTTCCCCAATCCCAGCACTGACCCCTGGGATACACCACTCCCAACCCTTCCCCAATCCCCGCACTGACCCCCGTGATACACCAATCCCAACCCTTCCCCAATCCCCGCACTGACCCCTGGGATACACCACTCCCAACCCTTCCCCAATCCCCGCACTGACCCCCGGGATACACCACTCCCAACCCTTCCCCAATCCCAGCACTAACCCCTGGGATACACCACTCCCAACCCTTCCCCAATCCCCACACTGACCCCTGGGATACACCACTCCCAACCCTTCCCCAATCCCAGCACTGACCCCCGGGATACACCACTCCCAACCCTTCCCCAATCCCAGCACTGACCCCTGGGATACACCACTCCCAACCCTTCCCCAATCCCCGCACTGACCCCTGGGGTATACCACTCCCAACCCTTCCCCAATCCCCACACTGACCCCTGGGATACACCACTCCCAACCCTTCCCCAATCCCCGCACTGACCCCCGGGATACACCACTCCCAACCCTTCCCCAATCCCCGCACTGACCCCTGGGATACACCACTCCCAACCCTTCCCCAATACCCGCACTGACCCCTGGGATACACCACTCCCAACCCTTCCCCAATACCCGCACTGACCCCCGGGAGACACCACTCCCAACCCTTCCCCAATCCCCGCACTGACCCCCGGGATACACCACTCCCAACCCTTCCCCAATCCCAGCACTGACCCCTGGGATACACCACTCCCAACCCTTCCCCAATCCCCACACTGACCCCTGGGATACACCACTCCCAACCCTTCCCCAATCCCCACACTGACCCCCGGGATACACCACTCCCAACCCTTCCCCAATCCCAGCACTGACCCCTGGGATACACAACTCCCAACCCTTCCCCAATCCCAGCACTGACTCCTGGGATACACCACTCCCAACCCTTCCCCAATCCCTGCACTGACCCCTGGGATACACCACTCCCAACCCTTCCCCAATCCCCACACTGACCCCTGGGATAAACCACTCCCAACCCTTCCCCAATCCCAGCACTGACCCCCGGGATACACCACTCCCAACCCTTCCCCATCCCAGCACTGACCCCTGGGATACACCACTCCCAACCCTTCCCCAATCCCCACACTGACCCCTGGGATACACCACTCCCAACCCTTCCCCAATCCCCACACTGACCCCCGGGATACACCACTCCCAACCCTTCCCCAATCCCAGCACTGACCCCTGGGATACACCACTCCCAACCCTTCCCCAATCCCCACACTGACCCCCGGGATACACCACTCCCAACCCTTCCCCAATCCCAGCACTGACCCCTGGGATACACCACTCCCAACCCTTCCCCAATCCCCGCACTGACCCCTGGGATACACCACTCCCAACCCTTCCCCAATCCCAGCACTGACCCCTGGGATACACCACTCCCAACCCTTCCCCAATCCCAGCACTGACCCCCGGGATACACCACTCCCAACCCTTCCCCAATCCCAGCACTGAGCCCTGGGATACACCACTCCCAACCCTTCCCCAATCCCAGCACTGACCCCTGGGATACACCACTCCCAACCCTTCCCCAATCCCAGCACTGACCCCCGGGATACACCACTCCCAACCCTTCCCCAATCCCTGCACTGACCCCTGGGATACACCACTCCCAACCCTTCCCCAATCCCCACACTGACCCCTGGGATAAACCACTCCCAACCCTTCCCCAATCCCAGCACTGACCCCCGGGATACACCACTCCCAACCCTTCCCCATCCCAGCACTGACCCCTGGGATACACCACTCCCAACCCTTCCCCAATCCCCACACTGACCCCTGGGATACACCACTCCCAACCCTTCCCCAATCCCCACACTGACCCCCGGGATACACCACTCCCAACCCTTCCCCAATCCCAGCACTGACCCCTGGGATACACCACTCCCAACCCTTCCCCAATCCCCACACTGACCCCCGGGATACACCACTCCCAACCCTTCCCCAATCCCAGCACTGACCCCTGGGATACACCACTCCCAACCCTTCCCCAATCCCCGCACTGACCCCTGGGATACACCACTCCCAACCCTTCCCCAATCCCAGCACTGACCCCTGGGATACACCACTCCCAACCCTTCCCCAATCCCAGCACTGACCCCCGGGATACACCACTCCCAACCCTTCCCCAATCCCAGCACTGAGCCCTGGGATACACAACTCCCAACCCTTCCCCAATCCCAGCACTGACCCCTGGGATACACCACTCCCAACCCTTCCCCAATCCCAGCACTGACCCCCGGGATACACCACTCCCAACCCTTCCCCAATCCCCACACTGACCCCCGGGATACACCAATCCCAACCCTTCCCCAATCCCCGCACTGACCCCTGGGATACACCACTCCCAACCCTTCCCCAATCCCCACACTGACCCCCGGGATACACCAATCCCAACCCTTCCCCAATCCCCGCACTGACCCCTGGGATACACCACTCCCAACCCTTCCCCAATCCTAGCACTGACCCCTGGGATACACCACTCCCAACCCTTCCCCAATCCTAGCACTGACCCCTGGGATACACCACTCCCAACCCTTCCCCAATCCCAGCACTGACCCCTGGGATACACCACTCCCAACCCTTCCCCAATCCCCACACTGACCCCTGGGATACACCACTCCCAACCCTTCCCCAATCCCAGCACTGACCCCTGGGATACACCACTCCCAACCCTTCCCCAATCCCCACACTGACCCCTGGGATACACCACTCCCAACCCTTCCCCAATCCTGCACTGACCCCTGGGATACACCACTCCCAACCCTTCCCCAATCCCCACACTGACCCCTGGGATACACCACTCCCAACCCTTCCCCAATCCTAGCACTGACCCCTGGGATACACCACTCCCAACCCTTCCCCAATCCTAGCACTGACCCCTGGGATACACCACTCCCAACCCTTCCCCAATCCCAGCACTGACCCCTGGGATACACCACTCCCAACCCTTCCCCAATCCCCACACTGACCCCTGGGATACACCACTCCCAACCCTTCCCCAATCCCCACACTGACCCCTGGGATACACCACTCCCAACCCTTCCCCAATCCCCACACTGACCCCTGGGATACACCACTCCCAACCCTTCCCCAATCCTAGCACTGACCCCTGGGATACACCACTCCCAACCCTTCCCCAATCCTAGCACTGACCCCTGGGATACACCACTCCCAACCCTTCCCCAATCCCAGCACTGACCCCTGGGATACACCACTCCCAACCCTTCCCCAATCCCAGCACTGACCCCTGGGATACACCACTCCCAACCATTCCCCAATCCTAGCACTGACCCCTGGGATACACCACTCCCAACCCTTCCCCAATCCTAGCACTGACCCCTGGGATACACCACTCCCAACCCTTCCCCAATCCCAGCACTGACCCCTGGGATACACCACTCCCAACCCTTCCCCAATCCCAGCACTGACCCCTGGGATACACCACTCCCAACCCTTCCCCAATCCCAGCACTGTCCCCTGGGATACACCACTCCCAACCCTTCCCCAATCCCCACACTGACCCCTGGGATACATCACTCCCAACCCTTCCCCAATCCCAGCACTGACCCCTGGGATACACCACTCCCAACCCTTCCCCAATCCCCACACTGACCCCTGGGATACACCACTCCCAACCCTTCCCCAATCCCAGCACTGACCCCTGGGATACACCACTCCCAACCCTTCCCCAATCCCAGCACTGACCCCTGGGATACACCACTCCCAACCCTTCCCCAATCCCAGCACTGACCCCTGGGATACACCACTCCCAACCCTTCCCCAATCCCAGCACTGACCCCTGGGATGCACCACTCCCAACCCTTCCCCAATCCCCACACTGACCCCTGGGATACACCACTCCCAACCCTTCCCCAATCCCCGCACTGACCCCTGGGATACACCACTCCCAACCCTTCCCCAATCCCCGCACTGACCCCTGGGATACACCACTCCCAACCCTTCCCCAATCCCAGCACTGACCCCTGGGATACACCACTCCCAACCCTTCCCCAATCCCAGCACTGACCCCTGGGATACACCACTCCCAACCCTTCCCCAATCCCAGCACTGACCCCTGGGATACACCACTCCCAACCCTTCCCCAATCCCAGCACTGACCCCTGGGATACACCACTCCCAACCCTTCCCCAATCCCCACACTGACCCCTGGGGTACACCACTCCCAACCCTTCCCCAATCCCCACACTGACCCCTGGGATACACCACTCCCAACCCTTCCCCAATCCCAGCACTGACCCCCGGGATACACCACTCCCAACCCTTCCCCAATCCCCGCACTGACCCCTGGGATACACCACTCCCAACCCTTCCCCAATACCCGCACTGACCCCCGGGATACACCACTCCCAACCCTTCCCCAATCCCCACACTGACCCCTGGGGTACACCACTCCCAACCCTTCCCCAATCCCCACACTGACCCCTGGGATACACCACTCCCAACCCTTCCCCAATCCCCACACTGACCCCTGGGATACACCACTCCCAACCCTTCCCCAATCCCCGCACTGACCCCTGGGATACACCACTCCCAACCCTTCCCCAATCCCTGCACTGACCCCTGGGATAGACCACTCCCAACCCTTCCCCAATCCCCACACTGACCCCTGGGATACACCACTCCCAACCCTTCCCCAATCCCTGCACTGACCCCTGGGATACACCACTCCCAACCCTTCCCCAATCCCCACACTGACCCCCGGGATACACCACTCCCAACCCTTCCCCAATCCCAGCACTGACCCCTGGGATACACCACTCCCAACCCTTCCCCAATCCCCACACTGACCCCTGGGATACACCACTCCCAACCCTTCCCCAATCCCCGCACTGACCCCTGGGATACACCACTCCCAACCCTTCCCCAATCCCCACACTGACCCCTGGGATACACCACTCCCAACCCTTCCCCAATCCCCACACTGACCCCTGGGATACACCACTCCCAACCCTTCCCCAATCCCAGCACTGACCCCTGGGATACACCACTCCCAACCCTTCCCCAATCCCAGCACTGACCCCTGGGATACATCACTCCCAACCCTTCCCCAATCCCAGCACTGACCCCTGGGATACACCACTCCCAACCCTTCCTCAATCCCAGCACTGACCCCTGGGATACACCACTCCCAACCCTTCCCCAATCCCAGCACTGACCCCTGGGATACATCACTCCCAACCCTTCCCCAATCCCAGCACTGACCCCTGGGATACACCACTCCCAACCCTTCCTCAATCCCAGCACTGACCCCTGGGATACATCACTCCCAACCCTTCCCCAATCCCAGCACTGACCCCTGGGAGACACCACTCCCAACCCTTCCTCAATCCCAGCACTGACCCCTGGGATACATCACTCCCAACCCTTCCCCAATCCCAGCACTGACCCCTGGGATACACCACTCCCAACCCTTCCTCAATCCCAGCACTGACCCCTGGGATACACCACTCCCAACCCTTCCTCAATCCCAGCACTGACCCCTGGGATACATCACTCCCAACCCTTCCCCAATCCCAGCACTGACCCCTGGGATACACCACTCCCAACCCTTCCCCAATCCCCACACTGACCCCTGGGATACACCACTCCCAACCCTTCCCCAATCCCCACACTGACCCCTGGGATACACCACTCCCAACCCTTCCCCAATCCCCAAACTGACCCCTGGGATACACCACTCCCAACCCTTCCCCAATCCCCGCACTGACCCCTGGGATACACCACTCCCAACCCTTCCCCAATCCCCACACTGACCCCTGGGATACACCACTCCCAACCCTTCCCCAATCCCCACACTGACCCCTGGGATACACCACTCCCAACCCTTCCCCAATCCCCGCACTGACCCCTGGGATACACCACTCCCAACCCTTCCCCAATCCCCGCACTGACCCCTGGGATACACCACTCCCAACCCTTCCCCAATCCCCGCACTGACCCCCGGGATACACCACTCCCAACCCTTCCCCAATCCCCACACTGACCCCTGGGATACACCACTCCCAACCCTTCCCCAATCCCCACACTGACCCCTGGGATACACCACTCCCAACCCTTCCCCAATCCCCGCACTGACCCCTGGGATACACCACTCCCAACCCTTCCCCAATCCCCGCACTGACCCCCGGGACACACCACTCCCAACCCTTCCCCAATCCCCACACTGACCCCCGGGATACACCACTCCCAACCCTTCCCCAATCCCCGCACTGACCCCTGGGATACACCACTCCCAACCCTTCCCCAATCCCAGCACTGACCCCCGGGATACACCACTCCCAACCCTTCCCCAATCCCCGCACTGACCCCTGGGATACACCACTCCCAACCCTTCCCCAATCCCAGCACTGACCCCTGGGATACACCACTCCCAACCCTTCCTCAATCCCAGCACTGACCCCTGGGATACACCACTCCCAACCCTTCCCCAATCCCCACACTGACCCCCGGGATACACCACTCCCAACCCTTCCCCAATCCCCACACTGACCCCTGGGATACACCACTCCCAACCCTTCCCCAATCCCCACACTGACCCCTGGGATACACCACTCCCAACCCTTCCCCAAACCCCGCACTGACCCCTGGGATACACCACTCCCAACCCTTCCCCAATCCCCGCACTGACCCCTGGGATACACCACTCCCAACCCTTCCCCAATCCCCGCACTGACCCCCGGGATACACCACTCCCAACCCTTCCCCAATCCCCACACTGACCCCTGGGATACACCACTCCCAACCCTTCCCCAATCCCCACACTGACCCCTGGGATACACCACTCCCAACCCTTCCCCAATCCCCGCACTGACCCCTGGGATACACCACTCCCAACCCTTCCCCAATCCCCACACTGACCCCCGGGATACACCACTCCCAACCCTTCCCCAATCCCCACACTGACCCCTGGGATACACCACTCCCAACCCTTCCCCAATCCCAGCACTGACCCCTGGGATACACCACTCCCAACCCTTCCCCAATCCCAGCACTGACCCTGGGATACACCACGCCCAACCCTTCCCCAATCCCCGCACTGACCCCTGGGATACACCACTCCCAACCCTTCCCCAATCCCCAGCACTGACCCCTGGGATACACCACTCCCAACCTTTCCCCAATCCCCACACTGACCCCTGGGATACACCACTCCCAACCCTTCCCCAATCCCCACACTGACCCCTGGGATACACCACTCCCAACCCTTCCCCAATCCCCGCACTGACCCCTGGGATACACCACTCCCAACCCTTCCCCAATCCCAGCACTGACCCCTGGAATACACCACTCCCAACCCTTCCCCAATCCCCACACTGACCCCTGGGATACACCACTCCCAACCCTTCCCCAATCCCAGCACTGACCCCTGGGATACATCACTCCCAACCCTTCCCCAATCCCAGCACTGACCCCTGGGATACACCACTCCCAACCCTTCCCCAATCCCCGCACTGACCCCTGGGATACACCACTCCCAACCCTTCCCCAATCCCAGCACTGACCCCTGGGATACACCACTCCCAACCCTTCCCCAATCCCCGCACTGACCCCTGGGATACACCATTCCCAACCCTTCCCCAATACCTGCACTGACCCCTGGGATACATCACTCCCAACCCTTCCCCAATCCCCACACTGACCCCTGGGATGCACCACTCCCAACCCTTCCCCAATCCCAGCACTGACCCCTGGGATACACCACTCCCAACCCTTCCCCAATCCCCGCACTGACCCCCGGGATACACCACTCCCAACCCTTCCCCAATCCCCGCACTGACCCCTGGGATACACCACTCCCAACCCTTCCCCAATCCCCGCACTGACCCCTGGGACACACCACTCCCAACCCTTCCCCAATCCCCGCACTGACCCCTGGGATACACCACTCCCAACCCTTCCCCAATCCCAGCACTGACCCCTGGGATACACCACTCCCAACCCTTCCCCAATCCCCGCACTGACCCCTGGGATACACCACTCCCAACCCTTCCCCAATCCCAGCACTGACCCCTGGGATACACCACTCCCAACCCTTCCCCAATCCCAGCACTGACCCCTGGGATACACCACTCCCAACCCTTCCCCAATCCCCGCACTGACCCCTGGGATACACCACTCCCAACCCTTCCCCAATCCCAGCACTGACCCCTGGGATAAACCACTCCCAACCCTTCCCCAATCCCCACACTGACCCCTGGGATACACCACTCCCAACCCTTCCCCAATCCCCACACTGACCCCTGGGATACACCACTCCCAACTCTTCCCCAATCCCAGCACTGACCCCTGGGATACACCATTCCCAACCCTTCCCCAATCCCAGCACTGACCCCTGGGATACACCATTCCCAACCCTTCCCCAATCCCAGCATTGACCCCTGGGATGCACCACTCCCAACCCTTCCCCAATCCCAGCACTGACCCCTGGGATACACCACTCCCAACCCTTCCCCAATCCCCGCACTGACCCCTGGGATACACCACTCCCAACCCTTCCCCAATCCCCGCACTGACCCCTGGGATACACCACTCCCAACCCTTCCCCAATCCCAGCACTGACCCCCGGGATACACCACTCCCAACCCTTCCCCAATCCCAGCACTGACCCCTGGGATACACAACTCCCAACCCTTCCCCAATCCCCGCACTGACCCCTGGGATACACCACTCCCAACCCTTCCCCAATCCCCGCACTGACCCCTGGGATACACCACTCCCAACCCTTCCCCAATCCCTGCACTGACCCCTGGGATACACCACTCCCAACCCTTCCCCAATCTCAGCACTGACCCCTGGGATACACCACTCCCAACCCTTTCCCAATCCCAGCACTGACCCCTGGGATACACCACTCCCAACCCTTCCCCAATCCCAGCACTGACCCCTGGGATACACCACTCCCAACCCTTCCCCAATCCCTGCACTGACCCCTGGGATACACCACTCCCAACCCTTCCCCAATCCCCACACTGACCCCTGGGATACACCACTCCCAACCCTTCCCCAATCCCTGCACTGACCCCTGGGATACACCACTCCCAACCCTTCCCCAATCCCCACACTGACCCCTGGGATACACCACTCCCAACCCTTCCCCAATCCCCGCACTGACCCCTGGGATACACCACTCCCAACCCTTCCCCAATCCCAGCACTGACCCCTGGGATACACCACTCCCAACCCTTCCCCAATCCCCACACTGACCCCCGGGATACACCACTCCCAACCCTTCCCCAATCCCAGCACTGACCCCTGGGATACACCACTCCCAACCCTTCCCCAATCCCCACACTGACCCCTGGGATACACCACTCCCAACCCTTCCCCAATCCCCACACTGACCCCCGGGATACACCACTCCCAACCCTTCCCCAATCCCAGCACTGACCCCTGGGATACACCACTCCCAACCCTTCCCCAATCCCAGCACTGACCCCTGGGATACATCACTCCCAACCCTTCCCCAATCCCTGCACTGACCCCCGGGATACACCACTCCCAACCCTTCCCCAATCCCAGCACTGACCCCTGGGATACACCACTCCCAACCCTTCCCCAATCCCAGCACTGACCCCTGGGATACACCACTCCCAACCCTTCCCCAATCCCCGCACTGACCCCTGGGATACACCACTCCCAACCCTTCCCCAATCCCAGCACTGACCCCTGGGATACACCACTCCCAACCCTTCCTCAATCCCAGCACTGACCCCTGGGATACACCACTCCCAACCCTTCCCCAATCCCAGCACTGACCCCTGGGATACACCACTCCCAACCCTTCCCCAATCCCAGCACTGACCCCTGGGATACACCACTCCCAACCCTTCCCCAATCCCCACACTGACCCCTGGGATACACCACTCCCAACCCTTCCCCAATCCCAGCACTGACCCCTGGGATACACCACTCCCAACCCTTCCCCAATCCCCACACTGACCCCTGGGATACACCACTCCCAACCCTTCCCCAATCCCCGCACTGACCCCTGGGATACACCACTCCCAACCCTTCCCCAATCCCTGCACTGACCCCTGGGATACACCACTCCCAACCCTTCCCCAATCCCCGCACTGACCCCTGGAATACACCACTCCCAACCCTTCCCCAATCCCAGCACTGACCCCTGGGATACACCACTCCCAACCCTTCCCCAATCCCAGCACTGACCCCTGGGATACACCACTCCTAACCCTTCCCCAATCCCCGCACTGACCCCTGGGATACACCACTCCCAACCCTTCCCCAATCCCAGCACTGACCCCTGGGATACACCACTCCCAACCCTTCCCCAATCCCAGCACTGACCCCTGGGATACACCACTCCCAACCCTTCCCCAATCCCAGCACTGACCCCTGGGATACACCACTCCCAACCCTTCCCCAATCCCCACACTGACCCCTGGGATACACCACTCCCAACCCTTCCCCAATCCCCACACTGACCCCTGGGATACACCACTCCCAACCCTTCCCCAATCCCAGCACTGACCCCTGGGATACACCACTCCCAACCCTTACCCAATCCTGCACTGACCCCTGGGATACACCACTCCCAACCCTTCCCCAATCCCCACACTGACCCCTGGGATACACCACTCCCAACCCTTCCCCAATCCCAGCACTGACCCCTGGGATACACCACTCCCAACCCTTCCCCAATCCCTGCACTGACCCCTGGGATACACCACTCCCAACCCTTCCCCAATCCCAGCACTGACCCCTGGGATACACCACTCCCAACCCTTCCCCAATCCCCGCACTGACCCCTGGGATACACCACTCCCAACCCTTCCCCAATCCCTGCACTGACCCCTGGGATACACCACTCCCAACCCTTCCCCAATCCCTGCACTGACCCCTGGGATACACCACTCCCAACCCTTCCCCAATCCCAGCACTGACCCCTGGGATACACCACTCCCAACCCTTCCCCAATCCCAGCACTGACCCCTGGGATACACCACTCCCAACCCTTCCCCAATCCCCGCACTGACCCCTGGGATACACCACTCCCAACCCTTCCCCAATCCCAGCACTGACCCCTGGGATACATCACTCCCAACCCTTCCTCAATCCCAGCACTGACCCTGGGTTACACCACTCCCAACCCTTCCCCAATCCCCACACTGACCCCTGGGATACACCACTCCAAACCCTTCCCCAATCCCCGCACTGACCCCTGGGATACACCACTCCCAACCCTTCCCCAATCCCCACACTGACCCCTGGGATACACCACTCCCAACCCTTCCCCAATCCCAGCACTGACCCCTGGGATACACCACTCCCAACCCTTCCCCAATCCCCGCACTGACCCCTGGGATACATCACTCCCAATCCTTCCCCAATCCCAGCACTGACCCCTGGGATACACCACTCCCAACCCTTCCCCAATCCCCGCACTGACCCCTGGGATACACCACTCCCAATCCTTCCCCAATCCCAGCACTGACCCCTGGGATACACCACTCCCAACCCTTCCCCAATCCCCACACTGACCCCTGGGATACACCACTCCCAACCCTTCCTCAATCCCTGCACTGACCCCTGGGATACACCACTCCCAACCCTTCCCCAATCCCCACACTGACCCCTGGGATACACCACTCCCAACCCTTCCCCAATCCCCGCACTGACCCCTGGGATACACCACTCCCAACCCTTCCCCAATCCCCGCACTGACCCCTGGGATACATCACTCCCAACCCTTCCCCAATCCCAGCACTGACCCCTGGGATACACCACTCCCAACCCTTCCCCAATCCCTGCACTGACCCCTGGGATACACCACTCCCAACCCTTCCCCAATCCCCGCACTGACCCCTGGGATACACCACTCCCAACCCTTCCCCAATCCCCGCACTGACCCCTGGGATACACCACTCCCAACCCTTCCCCAATCCCCGCACTGACCCCTGGGATACACCACTCCCAACCCTTCCCCAATCCCCGCACTGACCCCTGGGATACACCACTCCCAACCCTTCCCCAATCCCAGCACTGACCCCTGGGATACATCACTCCCAACCCTTCCCCAATCCCTGCACTGACCCCCGGGATACACCACTCCCAACCCTTCCCCAATCCCAGCACTGACCCCTGGGATACACCACTCCCAACCCTTCCCCAATCCCAGCACTGACCCCTGGGATACACCACTCCCAACCCTTCCCCAATCCCCGCACTGACCCCTGGGATACACCACTCCCAACCCTTCCCCAATCCCAGCACTGACCCCTGGGATACACCACTCCCAACCCTTCCTCAATCCCAGCACTGACCCCTGGGATACACCACTCCCAACCCTTCCCCAATCCCAGCACTGACCCCTGGGATACACCACTCCCAACCCTTCCCCAATCCCAGCACTGACCCCTGGGATACACCACTCCCAACCCTTCCCCAATCCCCACACTGACCCCTGGGATACACCACTCCCAACCCTTCCCCAATCCCAGCACTGACCCCTGGGATACACCACTCCCAACCCTTCCCCAATCCCCACACTGACCCCTGGGATACACCACTCCCAACCCTTCCCCAATCCCCGCACTGACCCCTGGGATACACCACTCCCAACCCTTCCCCAATCCCTGCACTGACCCCTGGGATACACCACTCCCAACCCTTCCCCAATCCCCGCACTGACCCCTGGAATACACCACTCCCAACCCTTCCCCAATCCCAGCACTGACCCCTGGGATACACCACTCCCAACCCTTCCCCAATCCCAGCACTGACCCCTGGGATACACCACTCCCAACCCTTCCCCAATCCCCGCACTGACCCCTGGGATACACCACTCCCAACCCTTCCCCAATCCCAGCACTGACCCCTGGGATACACCACTCCCAACCCTTCCCCAATCCCAGCACTGACCCCTGGGATACACCACTCCCAACCCTTCCCCAATCCCAGCACTGACCCCTGGGATACACCACTCCCAACCCTTCCCCAATCCCCACACTGACCCCTGGGATACACCACTCCCAACCCTTCCCCAATCCCCACACTGACCCCTGGGATACACCACTCCCAACCCTTCCCCAATCCCAGCACTGACCCCTGGGATACACCACTCCCAACCCTTCCCCAATCCTGCACTGACCCCTGGGATACACCACTCCCAACCCTTCCCCAATCCCCACACTGACCCCTGGGATACACCACTCCCAACCCTTCCCCAATCCCAGCACTGACCCCTGGGATACACCACTCCCAACCCTTCCCCAATCCCTGCACTGACCCCTGGGATACACCACTCCCAACCCTTCCACAATCCCAGCACTGACCCCTGGGATACACCACTCCCAACCCTTCCCCAATCCCCGCACTGACCCCTGGGATACACCACTCCCAACCCTTCCCCAATCCCTGCACTGACCCCTGGGATACACCACTCCCAACCCTTCCCCAATCCCTGCACTGACCCCTGGGATACACCACTCCCAACCCTTCCCCAATCCCAGCACTGACCCCTGGGATACACCACTCCCAACCCTTCCCCAATCCCAGCACTGACCCCTGGGATACACCACTCCCAACCCTTCCCCAATCCCCGCACTGACCCCTGGGATACACCACTCCCAACCCTTCCCCAATCCCAGCACTGACCCCTGGGATACATCATTCCCAACCCTTCCTCAATCCCAGCACTGACCCCTGGGTTACACCACTCCCAACCCTTCCCCAATCCCCACACTGACCCCTGGGATACACCACTCCCAACCCTTCCCCAATCCCCACACTGACCCCTGGGATACACCACTCCCAACCCTTCCCCAATCCCAGCACTGACCCCTGGGATACACCACTCCCAACCCTTCCCCAATCCCCGCACTGACCCCTGGGATACATCACTCCCAATCCTTCCCCAATCCCAGCACTGACCCCTGGGATACACCACTCCCAACCCTTCCCCAATCCCCGCACTGACCCCTGGGATACACCACTCCCAATCCTTCCCCAATCCCAGCACTGACCCCTGGGATACACCACTCCCAACCCTTCCCCAATCCCCACACTGACCCCTGGGATACACCACTCCCAACCCTTCCTCAATCCCTGCACTGACCCCTGGGATACACCACTCCCAACCCTTCCCCAATCCCCACACTGACCCCTGGGATACACCACTCCCAACCCTTCCCCAATCCCCGCACTGACCCCTGGGATACACCACTCCCAACCCTTCCCCAATCCCCGCACTGACCCCTGGGATACATCACTCCCAACCCTTCCCCAATCCCAGCACTGACCCCTGGGATACACCACTCCCAACCCTTCCCCAATCCCTGCACTGACCCCTGGGATACACCACTCCCAACCCTTCCCCAATCCCCGCACTGACCCCTGGGATACACCACTCCCAACCCTTCCCCAATCCCCGCACTGACCCCTGGGATACACCACTCCCAACCCTTCCCCAATCCCCGCACTGACCCCTGGGATACACCACTCCCAACCCTTCCCCAATCCCCGCACTGACCCCTGGGATACACCACTCCCAACCCTTCTCCAATCCCCACACTGACCCCTGGGATACACCACTCCCAACCCTTCCCCAATCCCAGCACTGACCCCTGGGATACACCACTCCCAATCCTTCCCCAATCCCAGCACTGACCCCTGGGATACACCACTCCCAACCCTTCCCCAATCCCCACACTGACCCCTGGGATACACCACTCCCAACCCTTCTCCAATCCCCACACTGACCCCTGGGATACACCACTCCCAACCCTTCCCCAATCCCAGCACTGACCCCTGGGATACACCACTCCCAACCCTTCCCCAATCCCAGCACTGACCCCTGGGATACACCACTCCCAACCCTTCCCCAATCCCCACACTGACCCCTGGGATACACCACTCCCAACCCTTCCCCAATCCCAGCACTGACCCCTGGGATACACCACTCCCAACCCTTCCCCAATCCCCACACTGACCCCTGGGATACACCACTCCCAACCCTTCCCCAATCCCAGCACTGACCCCTGGGATACACCACTCCCAACCCTTCCCCAATCACCGCACTGACCCCCGTGATACACCAATCCCAACCCTTCCCCAATCCCCGCACTGACCCCTGGGATACACCACTCCCAACCCTTCCCCAATCCCAGCACTAACCCCTGGGATACACCACTCCCAACCCTTCCCCAATCCCAGCACTGACCCCTGGGATACACCACTCCCAACCCTTCCCCAATCCCAACACTGACCCCTGGGATACACCACTCCCAACCCTTCCCCAATCCCAACACTGACCCCTGGGATACACCACTCCCAACCCTTCCCCAATCCCTGCACTGACCCCTGGGATACACCACTCCCAACCCTTCCCCAATCCCCACACTGACCCCTGGGATACACCACTCCCAACCCTTCCCCAATCCCCGCACTGACCCCTGGGATACACCACTCCCAACCCTTCCCCAATCCCAGCACTGACCCCTGGGATACACCACTCCCAACCCTTCCCCAATCCCCACACTGACCCCTGGGATACACCACTCCCAACCCTTCCCCAATCCCCACACTGACCCCCGGGATACACCACTCCCAACCCTTCCCCAATCCCAGCACTGACCCCTGGGATACACCACTCCCAACCCTTCCCCAATCCCAGCACTGACCCCTGGGATACATCACTCCCAACCCTTCCCCAATCCCTGCACTGACCCCCGGGATACACCACTCCCAACCCTTCCCCAATCCCAGCACTGACCCCTGGGATACACCACTCCCAACCCTTCCCCAATCCCAGCACTGACCCCTGGGATACACCACTCCCAACCCTTCCCCAATCCCCGCACTGACCCCTGGGATACACCACTCCCAACCCTTCCCCAATCCCAGCACTGACCCCTGGGATACACCACTCCCAACCCTTCCTCAATCCCAGCACTGACCCCTGGGATACACCACTCCCAACCCTTCCCCAATCCCAGCACTGACCCCTGGGATACACCACTCCCAACCCTTCCCCAATCCCAGCACTGACCCCTGGGATACACCACTCCCAACCCTTCCCCAATCCCCACACTGACCCCTGGGATACACCACTCCCAACCCTTCCCCAATCCCAGCACTGACCCCTGGGATACACCACTCCCAACCCTTCCCCAATCCCCACACTGACCCCTGGGATACACCACTCCCAACTCTTCCCCAATCCCCGCACTGACCCCTGGGATACACCACTCCCAACCCTTCCCCAATCCCTGCACTGACCCCTGGGATACACCACTCCCAACCCTTCCCCAATCCCCGCACTGACCCCTGGAATACACCACTCCCAACCCTTCCCCAATCCCAGCACTGACCCCTGGGATACACCACTCCCAACCCTTCCCCAATCCCAGCACTGACCCCTGGGATACACCACTCCCAACCCTTCCCCAATCCCAGCACTGACCCCTGGGATACATCACTCCCAACCCTTCCTCAATCCCAGCACTGACCCCTGGGTTACACCACTCCCAACCCTTCCCCAATCCCCACACTGACCCCTGGGATACACCACTCCAAACCCTTCCCCAATCCCCGCACTGACCCCTGGGATACACCACTCCCAACCCTTCCCCAATCCCCACACTGACCCCTGGGATACACCACTCCCAACCCTTCCCCAATCCCAGCACTGACCCCTGGGATACACCACTCCCAACCCTTCCCCAATCCCCGCACTGACCCCTGGGATACATCACTCCCAATCCTTCCCCAATCCCAGCACTGACCCCTGGGATACACCACTCCCAACCCTTCCCCAATCCCCGCACTGACCCCTGGGATACACCACTCCCAATCCTTCCCCAATCCCAGCACTGACCCCTGGGATACACCACTCCCAACCCTTCCCCAATCCCCACACTGACCCCTGGGATACACCACTCCCAACCCTTCCTCAATCCCTGCACTGACCCCTGGGATACACCACTCCCAACCCTTCCCCAATCCCCGCACTGACCCCTGGGATACATCACTCCCAACCCTTCCCCAATCCCAGCACTGACCCCTGGGATACACCACTCCCAACCCTTCCCCAATCCCTGCACTGACCCCTGGGATACACCACTCCCAACCCTTCCCCAATCCCCGCACTGACCCCTGGGATACACCACTCCCAACCCTTCCCCAATCCCCGCACTGACCCCTGGGATACACCACTCCCAACCCTTCCCCAATCCCCGCACTGACCCCTGGGATACACCACTCCCAACCCTTCCCCAATCCCCGCACTGACCCCTGGGATACACCACTCCCAACCCTTCTCCAATCCCCACACTGACCCCTGGGATACACCACTCCCAACCCTTCCCCAATCCCAGCACTGACCCCTGGGATACACCACTCCCAATCCTTCCCCAATCCCAGCACTGACCCCTGGGATACACCACTCCCAACCCTTCCCCAATCCCCACACTGACCCCTGGGATACACCACTCCCAACCCTTCTCCAATCCCCACACTGACCCCTGGGATACACCACTCCCAACCCTTCCCCAATCCCAGCACTGACCCCTGGGATACACCACTCCCAACCCTTCCCCAATCCCAGCACTGACCCCTGGGATACACCACTCCCAACCCTTCCCCAATCCCCACACTGACCCCTGGGATACACCACTCCCAACCCTTCCCCAATCCCAGCACTGACCCCTGGGATACACCACTCCCAACCCTTCCCCAATCCCCACACTGACCCCTGGGATACACCACTCCCAACCCTTCCCCAATCCCAGCACTGACCCCTGGGATACACCACTCCCAACCCTTCCCCAATCCCCGCACTGACCCCCGGGATACACCAATCCCAACCCTTCCCCAATCCCCGCACTGACCCCTGGGATACACCACTCCCAACCCTTCCCCAATCCCAGCACTAACCCCTGGGATACACCACTCCCAACCCTTCCCCAATCCCAGCACTGACCCCTGGGATACACCACTCCCAACCCTTCCCCAATCCCAACACTGACCCCTGGGATACACCACTCCCAACCCTTCCCCAATCCCAACACTGACCCCTGGGATACACCACTCCCAACCCTTCCCCAATCCCTGCACTGACCCCTGGGATACACCACTCCCAACCCTTCCCCAATCCCCACACTGACCCCTGGGATACACCACTCCCAACCCTTCCCCAATCCCCGCACTGACCCCTGGGATACACCACTCCCAACCCTTCCCCAATCCCAGCACTGACCCCTGGGATACACCACTCCCAACCCTTCCCCAATCCCCACACTGACCCCCGGGATACACCACTCCCAACCCTTCCCCAATCCCAGCACTGACCCCTGGGATACACCACTCCCAACCCTTCCCCAATCCCCACACTGACCCCTGGGATACACCACTCCCAACCCTTCCCCAATCCCCACACTGACCCCCGGGATACACCACTCCCAACCCTTCCCCAATCCCAGCACTGACCCCTGGGATACACCACTCCCAACCCTTCCCCAATCCCAGCACTGACCCCTGGGATACATCACTCCCAACCCTTCCCCAATCCCTGCACTGACCCCCGGGATACACCACTCCCAACCCTTCCCCAATCCCAGCACTGACCCCTGGGATACACCACTCCCAACCCTTCCCCAATCCCAGCACTGACCCCTGGGATACACCACTCCCAACCCTTCCCCAATCCCCGCACTGACCCCTGGGATACACCACTCCCAACCCTTCCCCAATCCCAGCACTGACCCCTGGGATACACCACTCCCAACCCTTCCTCAATCCCAGCACTGACCCCTGGGATACACCACTCCCAACCCTTCCCCAATCCCAGCACTGACCCCTGGGATACACCACTCCCAACCCTTCCCCAATCCCAGCACTGACCCCTGGGATACACCACTCCCAACCCTTCCCCAATCCCCACACTGACCCCTGGGATACACCACTCCCAACCCTTCCCCAATCCCAGCACTGACCCCTGGGATACACCACTCCCAACCCTTCCCCAATCCCCACACTGACCCCTGGGATACACCACTCCCAACCCTTCCCCAATCCCCGCACTGACCCCTGGGATACACCACTCCCAACCCTTCCCCAATCCCTGCACTGACCCCTGGGATACACCACTCCCAACCCTTCCCCAATCCCCGCACTGACCCCTGGAATACACCACTCCCAACCCTTCCCCAATCCCAGCACTGACCCCTGGGATACACCACTCCCAACCCTTCCCCAATCCCAGCACTGACCCCTGGGATACACCACTCCCAACCCTTCCCCAATCCCCGCACTGACCCCTGGGATACACCACTCCCAACCCTTCCCCAATCCCAGCACTGACCCCTGGGATACACCACTCCCAACCCTTCCCCAATCCCAGCACTGACCCCTGGGATACACCACTCCCAACCCTTCCCCAATCCCAGCACTGACCCCTGGGATACACCACTCCCAACCCTTCCCCAATCCCCACACTGACCCCTGGGATACACCACTCCCAACCCTTCCCCAATCCCCACACTGACCCCTGGGATACACCACTCCCAACCCTTCCCCAATCCCAGCACTGACCCCTGGGATACACCACTCCCAACCCTTCCCCAATCCTGCACTGACCCCTGGGATACACCACTCCCAACCCTTCCCCAATCCCCACACTGACCCCTGGGATACACCACTCCCAACCCTTCCCCAATCCCAGCACTGACCCCTGGGATACACCACTCCCAACCCTTCCCCAATCCCTGCACTGACCCCTGGGATACACCACTCCCAACCCTTCCCCAATCCCAGCACTGACCCCTGGGATACACCACTCCCAACCCTTCCCCAATCCCCGCACTGACCCCTGGGATACACCACTCCCAACCCTTCCCCAATCCCTGCACTGACCCCTGGGATACACCACTCCCAACCCTTCCCCAATCCCCGCACTGACCCCTGGGATACACCACTCCCAACCCTTCCCCAATCCCCGCACTGACCCCTGGGATACACCACTCCCAACCCTTCCCCAATCCCCGCACTGACCCCTGGGATACACCACTCCCAACCCTTCCCCAATCCCCGCACTGACCCCTGGGATACACCACTCCCAACCCTTCTCCAATCCCCACACTGACCCCTGGGATACACCACTCCCAACCCTTCCCCAATCCCAGCACTGACCCCTGGGATACACCACTCCCAATCCTTCCCCAATCCCAGCACTGACCCCTGGGATACACCACTCCCAACCCTTCCCCAATCCCCACACTGACCCCTGGGATACACCACTCCCAACCCTTCTCCAATCCCCACACTGACCCCTGGGATACACCACTCCCAACCCTTCCCCAATCCCAGCACTGACCCCTGGGATACACCACTCCCAACCCTTCCCCAATCCCAGCACTGACCCCTGGGAGACACCACTCCCAACCCTTCCCCAATCCCCACACTGACCCCTGGGATACACCACTCCCAACCCTTCCCCAATCCCAGCACTGACCCCTGGGATACACCACTCCCAACCCTTCCCCAATCCCCACACTGACCCCTGGGATACACCACTCCCAACCCTTCCCCAATCCCAGCACTGACCCCTGGGATACACCACTCCCAACCCTTCCCCAATCCCCGCACTGACCCCCGGGATACACCAATCCCAACCCTTCCCCAATCCCCGCACTGACCCCTGGGATACACCACTCCCAACCCTTCCCCAATCCCAGCACTAACCCCTGGGATACACCACTCCCAACCCTTCCCCAATCCCAGCACTGACCCCTGGGATACACCACTCCCAACCCTTCCCCAATCCCAACACTGACCCCTGGGATACACCACTCCCAACCCTTCCCCAATCCCAACACTGACCCCTGGGATACACCACTCCCAACCCTTCCCCAATCCCTGCACTGACCCCTGGGATACACCACTCCCAACCCTTCCCCAATCCCCACACTGACCCCTGGGATACACCACTCCCAACCCTTCCCCAATCCCCGCACTGACCCCTGGGATACACCACTCCCAACCCTTCCCCAATCCCAGCACTGACCCCTGGGATACACCACTCCCAACCCTTCCCCAATCCCCACACTGACCCCCGGGATACACCACTCCCAACCCTTCCCCAATCCCAGCACTGACCCCTGGGATACACCACTCCCAACCCTTCCCCAATCCCCACACTGACCCCTGGGATACACCACTCCCAACCCTTCCCCAATCCCCACACTGACCCCCGGGATACACCACTCCCAACCCTTCCCCAATCCCAGCACTGACCCCTGGGATACACCACTCCCAACCCTTCCCCAATCCCAGCACTGACCCCTGGGATACATCACTCCCAACCCTTCCCCAATCCCTGCACTGACCCCCGGGATACACCACTCCCAACCCTTCCCCAATCCCAGCACTGACCCCTGGGATACACCACTCCCAACCCTTCCCCAATCCCAGCACTGACCCCTGGGATACACCACTCCCAACCCTTCCCCAATCCCCGCACTGACCCCTGGGATACACCACTCCCAACCCTTCCCCAATCCCAGCACTGACCCCTGGGATACACCACTCCCAACCCTTCCTCAATCCCAGCACTGACCCCTGGGATACACCACTCCCAACCCTTCCCCAATCCCAGCACTGACCCCTGGGATACACCACTCCCAACCCTTCCCCAATCCCAGCACTGACCCCTGGGATACACCACTCCCAACCCTTCCCCAATCCCCACACTGACCCCTGGGATACACCACTCCCAACCCTTCCCCAATCCCAGCACTGACCCCTGGGATACACCACTCCCAACCCTTCCCCAATCCCCACACTGACCCCTGGGATACACCACTCCCAACCCTTCCCCAATCCCCGCACTGACCCCTGGGATACACCACTCCCAACCCTTCCCCAATCCCTGCACTGACCCCTGGGATACACCACTCCCAACCCTTCCCCAATCCCCGCACTGACCCCTGGAATACACCACTCCCAACCCTTCCCCAATCCCAGCACTGACCCCTGGGATACACCACTCCCAACCCTTCCCCAATCCCAGCACTGACCCCTGGGATACACCACTCCCAACCCTTCCCCAATCCCCGCACTGACCCCTGGGATACACCACTCCCAACCCTTCCCCAATCCCAGCACTGACCCCTGGGATACACCACTCCCAACCCTTCCCCAATCCCAGCACTGACCCCTGGGATACACCACTCCCAACCCTTCCCCAATCCCAGCACTGACCCCTGGGATACACCACTCCCAACCCTTCCCCAATCCCCACACTGACCCCTGGGATACACCACTCCCAACCCTTCCCCAATCCCCACACTGACCCCTGGGATACACCACTCCCAACCCTTCCCCAATCCCAGCACTGACCCCTGGGATACACCACTCCCAACCCTTCCCCAATCCTGCACTGACCCCTGGGATACACCACTCCCAACCCTTCCCCAATCCCCACACTGACCCCTGGGATACACCACTCCCAACCCTTCCCCAATCCCAGCACTGACCCCTGGGATACACCACTCCCAACCCTTCCCCAATCCCTGCACTGACCCCTGGGATACACCACTCCCAACCCTTCCCCAATCCCAGCACTGACCCCTGGGATACACCACTCCCAACCCTTCCCCAATCCCCGCACTGACCCCTGGGATACACCACTCCCAACCCTTCCCCAATCCCTGCACTGACCCCTGGGATACACCACTCCCAACCCTTCCCCAATCCCTGCACTGACCCCTGGGATACACCACTCCCAACCCTTCCCCAATCCCAGCACTGACCCCTGGGATACACCACTCCCAACCCTTCCCCAATCCCAGCACTGACCCCTGGGATACACCACTCCCAACCCTTCCCCAATCCCCGCACTGACCCCTGGGATACACCACTCCCAACCCTTCCCCAATCCCAGCACTGACCCCTGGGATACACCACTCCCAACCCTTCCTCAATCCCAGCACTGACCCCTGGGTTACACCACTCCCAACCCTTCCCCAATCCCCACACTGACCCCTGGGATACACCACTCCCAACCCTTCCCCAATCCCCGCACTGACCCCTGGGATACACCACTCCCAACCCTTCCCCAATCCCCACACTGACCCCTGGGATACACCACTCCCAACCCTTCCCCAATCCCAGCACTGACCCCTGGGATACACCACTCCCAACCCTTCTCCAATCCCCACACTGACCCCTGGGATACACCACTCCCAACCCTTCCCCAATCCCAGCACTGACCCCTGGGATACACCACTCCCAATCCTTCCCCAATCCCAGCACTGACCCCTGGGATACACCACTCCCAACCCTTCCCCAATCCCCACACTGACCCCTGGGATACACCACTCCCAACCCTTCCCCAATCCCTGCACTGACTCCTGGGATACACCACTCCCAACCCTTCCCCAATCCCAGCACTGACCCCTGGGATACACCACTCCCAACCCTTCCCCAATCCCAGCACTGACCCCTGGGATACACCACTCCCAACCCTTCCCCAATCCCCGCACTGACCCCTGGGATACACCACTCCCAACCCTTCCCCAATCCCAGCACTGACCCCTGGGATACACCACTCCCAACCCTTCCTCAATCCCAGCACTGACCCCTGGGTTGCACCACTCCCAACCCTTCCCCAATCCCCACACTGACCCCTGGGATACACCACTCCCAACCCTTCCCCAATCCCCGCACTGACCCCTGGGATACACCACTCCCAACCCTTCCCCAATCCCCACACTGACCCCTGGGATACACCACTCCCAACCCTTCCCCAATCCCAGCACTGACCCCTGGGATACACCACTCCCAACCCTTCCCCAATCCCCGCACTGACCCCTGGGATACATCACTCCCAATCCTTCCCCAATCCCAGCACTGACCCCTGGGATACACCACTCCCAACCCTTCCCCAATCCCCGCACTGACCCCTGGGATACACCACTCCCAATCCTTCCCCAATCCCAGCACTGACCCCTGGGATACACCACTCCCAACCCTTCCCCAATCCCCACACTGACCCCTGGGATACACCACTCCCAACCCTTCCTCAATCCCTGCACTGACCCCTGGGATACACCACTCCCAACCCTTCCCCAATCCCCACACTGACCCCTGGGATACACCACTCCCAACCCTTCCCCAATCCCCGCACTGACCCCTGGGATACACCACTCCCAACCCTTCCCCAATCCCAGCACTGACCCCTGGGATACACCACTCCCAACCCTTCCCCAATCCCAGCACTGACCCCTGGGATACACCACTCCCAACCCTTCCCCAATCCCCGCACTGACCCCTGGGATACACCACTCCCAACCCTTCCCCAATCCCCGCACTGACCCCTGGGATACATCACTCCCAACCCTTCCCCAATCCCAGCACTGACCCCTGGGATACACCACTCCCAACCCTTCCCCAATCCCTGCACTGACCCCTGGGATACACCACTCCCAACCCTTCCCCAATCCCCGCACTGACCCCTGGGATACACCACTCCCAACCCTTCCCCAATCCCCGCACTGACCCCTGGGATACACCACTCCCAACCCTTCCCCAATCCCCGCACTGACCCCTGGGATACACCACTCCCAACCCTTCCCCAATCCCCGCACTGACCCCTGGGATACACCACTCCCAACCCTTCTCCAATCCCCACACTGACCCCTGGGATACACCACTCCCAACCCTTCCCCAATCCCAGCACTGACCCCTGGGATACACCACTCCCAATCCTTCCCCAATCCCAGCACTGACCCCTGGGATACACCACTCCCAACCCTTCCCCAATCCCCACACTGACCCCTGGGATACACCACTCCCAACCCTTCTCCAATCCCCACACTGACCCCTGGGATACACCACTCCCAACCCTTCCCCAATCCCAGCACTGACCCCTGGGATACACCACTCCCAACCCTTCCCCAATCCCAGCACTGACCCCTGGGATACACCACTCCCAACCCTTCCCCAATCCCCACACTGACCCCTGGGATACACCACTCCCAACCCTTCCCCAATCCCAGCACTGACCCCTGGGATACACCACTCCCAACCCTTCCCCAATCCCCACACTGACCCCTGGGATACACCACTCCCAACCCTTCCCCAATCCCAGCACTGACCCCTGGGATACACCACTCCCAACCCTTCCCCAATCCCCGCACTGACCCCCGGGATACACCAATCCCAACCCTTCCCCAATCCCCGCACTGACCCCTGGGATACACCACTCCCAACCCTTCCCCAATCCCAGCACTAACCCCTGGGATACACCACTCCCAACCCTTCCCCAATCCCAGCACTGACCCCTGGGATACACCACTCCCAACCCTTCCCCAATCCCCACACTGACCCCTGGGATACACCACTCCCAACCCTTCCCCAATCCCAGCACTGACCCCTGGGATACACCACTCCCAATCCTTCCCCAATCCCAGCACTGACCCCTGGGATACACCACTCCCAACCCTTCCCCAATCCCCACACTGACCCCTGGGATACACCACTCCCAACCCTTCCCCAATCCCTGCACTGACCCCTGGGATACACCACTCCCAACCCTTCCCCAATCCCAGCACTGACCCCTGGGATACACCACTCCCAACCCTTCCCCAATCCCAGCACTGACCCCTGGGATACACCACTCCCAACCCTTCCCCAATCCCCGCACTGACCCCTGGGATACACCACTCCCAACCCTTCCCCAATCCCAGCACTGACCCCTGGGATACACCACTCCCAACCCTTCCTCAATCCCAGCACTGACCCCTGGGTTACACCACTCCCAACCCTTCCCCAATCCCCACACTGACCCCTGGGATACACCACTCCCAACCCTTCCCCAATCCCCGCACTGACCCCTGGGATACACCACTCCCAACCCTTCCCCAATCCCCACACTGACCCCTGGGATACACCACTCCCAACCCTTCCCCAATCCCAGCACTGACCCCTGGGATACACCACTCCCAACCCTTCCCCAATCCCCGCACTGACCCCTGGGATACATCACTCCCAATCCATCCCCAATCCCAGCACTGACCCCTGGGATACACCACTCCCAACCCTTCCCCAATCCCCGCACTGACCCCTGGGATACACCACTCCCAATCCTTCCCCAATCCCAGCACTGACCCCTGGGATACACCACTCCCAACCCTTCCCCAATCCCCACACTGACCCCTGGGATACACCACTCCCAACCCTTCCTCAATCCCTGCACTGACCCCTGGGATACACCACTCCCAACCCTTCCCCAATCCCCACACTGACCCCTGGGATACACCACTCCCAACCCTTCCCCAATCCCCGCACTGACCCCTGGGATACACCACTCCCAACCCTTCCCCAATCCCCGCACTGACCCCTGGGATACATCACTCCCAACCCTTCCCCAATCCCAGCACTGACCCCTGGGATACACCACTCCCAACCCTTCCCCAATCCCTGCACTGACCCCTGGGATACACCACTCCCAACCCTTCCCCAATCCCCGCACTGACCCCTGGGATACACCACTCCCAACCCTTCCCCAATCCCCGCACTGACCCCTGGGATACACCACTCCCAACCCTTCCCCAATCCCCGCACTGACCCCTGGGATACACCACTCCCAACCCTTCCCCAATCCCCGCACTGACCCCTGGGATACACCACTCCCAACCCTTCTCCAATCCCCACACTGACCCCTGGGATACACCACTCCCAACCCTTCCCCAATCCCAGCACTGACCCCTGGGATACACCACTCCCAATCCTTCCCCAATCCCAGCACTGACCCCTGGGATACACCACTCCCAACCCTTCCCCAATCCCCACACTGACCCCTGGGATACACCACTCCCAACCCTTCTCCAATCCCCACACTGACCCCTGGGATACACCACTCCCAACCCTTCCCCAATCCCAGCACTGACCCCTGGGATACACCACTCCCAACCCTTCCCCAATCCCAGCACTGACCCCTGGGATACACCACTCCCAACCCTTCCCCAATCCCCACACTGACCCCTGGGATACACCACTCCCAACCCTTCCCCAATCCCAGCACTGACCCCTGGGATACACCACTCCCAACCCTTCCCCAATCCCCACACTGACCCCTGGGATACACCACTCCCAACCCTTCCCCAATCCCAGCACTGACCCCTGGGATACACCACTCCCAACCCTTCCCCAATCCCCGCACTGACCCCCGGGATACACCAATCCCAACCCTTCCCCAATCCCCGCACTGACCCCTGGGATACACCACTCCCAACCCTTCCCCAATCCCAGCACTAACCCCTGGGATACACCACTCCCAACCCTTCCCCAATCCCAGCACTGACCCCTGGGATACACCACTCCCAACCCTTCCCCAATCCCAACACTGACCCCTGGGATACACCACTCCCAACCCTTCCCCAATCCCAACACTGACCCCTGGGATACACCACTCCCAACCCTTCCCCAATCCCAGCACTGACCCCTGGGATACACCACTCCCAACCCTTCCCCAATCCCAGCACTGACCCCTGGGATACACCACTCCCAACCCTTCCTCAATCCCAGCACTGACCCCCGGGATACACCACTCCCAACCCTTCCCCAATCCCAGCACTGACCCCTGGGATACACCACTCCCAACCCTTCCCCAATCCCAGCACTGACCCCTGGGATACACCACTCCCAACCCTTCCCCAATCCCAGCACTGACCCCTGGGATACACCACTCCCAACCCTTCCCCAATCCCAGCACTGACCCCTGGGATACACCACTCCCAACCCTTCCCCAATCCCAGCACTGACCCCTGGGATACACCAATCCCAACCCTTCCCCAATCCCAGCACTGACCCCCTGGGATACACCATTCCCAACCCTTCCCCAATCTGAGCAACACCCATTTTACCTAACTCTTCATTTCCTGTCTGTCAACCAACTTTCTGTCCATGCTGTTACATTTCCTCTTATACCTCATGCCTGAATTTTTCTAAGACTCCTCTTGTGAGACTCCTTATCAAATGCCTTCTCAAACTCCATATACACTACATCGATTGCATTATCTTTATCTATCCAATCAGTTACTTCTCCAAAACAAAACTCTTATCAAGTTTGTCAAACTTTATTTGCCTCTAATAGATCAGTTACTTGATGTCCCCAGCAGAAGCCTGGAATGGGCACAACAGTTTTCGATGGAAAAGTTAAAATGGGTGGATGGAAAATTACGAGCTACACATTAATGAATTCCTGAGAGGGGGTACCGGTTTGCAGGGTAACCCCTTAAATGAGTTGAAGTGCCTTCTTCATCCCAACTTACATGGCGACCTCGTGATCCTGCAATGCTACATTCTTTCCAAAGTAGCCCGTTTTGATAGTTTGATGGGCTGGGAATAGGTGTGCCAAATGATGCATAAATTACCTCTATGTTAGACCTGATGCTGTTGAAACGGAAGTACTCTTTGTGAAGGGGAATCTCAAAAGTTAAAGTCGTGTCTAGTTCCTCGAGTTCTGGAAATGCAGTTTGAACCACGTAACCATTTTCACAAAATATGAGCAACATATTTTTCTCCTAACAAACAGAAAAAGGGCAACATTAGATCATCACAACACAAGACTTTTACACACATAAAGTATTGGGAAGCACCTATCTTTTTTCTTCGCTAATTGTCTCTTTACCCTTTTTCCTCCTGAATCCACAGCAACTTACCTGACTATTCGATCATGAGCTGCACCACAGCTGAGCCCAATGCTGTCTTCACAGCTGACAGTACCACACATGCCCGTCCAGCAAGGGTCACTGATTAGCGATCAGAAGCAGCAATCCTCCAAGAAGTGTTACTAATGGTCGGTCTGAGATCAGTTAATTCAATGCAGACTGGAGCTGAACCTCAGTCCTGCCTGGTTTAGGGGTTCAGCTAATGTCTGGGCCATCAGTGAACGTTGTCACAAAAAAATCATCAGCAGAGGCTGAGCACCAATGCTATTAACCAGGAGAGCCAGGGGCTCAAGCAGGGAGAGCAGTGGGCACGGGGGGGGGGGCGGGGCTCGCACTGCTTCAATTCAACCTCCGTCAATCCAATGGTTTGCGGCATCAGCACGAGTATCAGTGCCATGTATAAACAGACACACTGCACTGCACAGGAACATAGGAAAATAGGAATAGGAGTAGGCCATCTAGCCCCTCGAGCCTGTTCCGCCATTCAATGAGATCATGGCCGATCTGTGACCTAACTCCATATACCCGCCTTAGCCCCTTATCCCTTAATACCGTTGGTTAACAAAAATCTGTACATGGCACTGCACAGCACTGTACAGCAGGCACACATATATACAGATACATGAAAATACAGTTGCAGAAACATATACACAAATACAGACAAAAGTATATACACAAAAAAGACACAGAAAGTTATACACAAAAAAGACACAGAAACTTATACACAAATACACACACAGAAACTTATACACAAATACACACACAGAAACTTATACACAAATACACACACAGAAACGTATACACAAATACACACACAGAAACTTATACACAAATACAGACACAGAAACGTATACACAAATACACACACAGAAACTTATACACAAATACACACACAGAAACTTATACACAAATACACACACAGAAACCTATACACAAATACACACACAGAAACGTATACACAAATACACACACAGAAACTTATACACAAATACAGACACAGAAACCTATACACAAATACACACACAGAAACTTATACACAAATACACACACAGAAACGTATACACAAATACACACACAGAAACGTATACACAAATACACACACAGAAACTTATACACAAATACAGACACAGAAACTTATACACAAATACACACACAGAAACTTATACACAAATACACACACAGAAACTTATACACAAATACACACACAGAAACCTATACACAAATACACACACAGAAACCTATACACAAATACACACACAGAAACCTATACACAAATACACACACAGAAACTTATACACAAATACAGACACAGAAACTTATACACAAATACACACACAGAAACTTATACACAAATACACACACAGAAACTTATACACAAATACACACACAGAAACTTATACACAAATACACACACAGAAACTTATACACAAATACACACACAGAAACTTATACACAAATACACACACAGAAACTTATACACAAATACACACACAGAAACGTATACACAAATACACACACAGAAACGTATACACAAATACACACACACAAACTTATACACAAACACACACACAAACTTATACACAAATACACACACAGAAACTTATACACAAATACACACACAGAAACTTATACACAAATACAGATGTAGAAATGCTAATACAGAAAGATACACAAATAGACGCAAAAACATATACACAAATACACATACAGAAACTTATACACAAATACACACACAGAAACTTATACACAAATACAGACACAGAAACTTATACACAAATACAGATGTAGAAATGCTAATACAGAAAGATACACAAATAGACGCAAAAACATATACACAAATACACACTCAGAAACTTATACACAAATACACACACAGAAACTTATACACAAATAGACGCAAAAACATATACACAAATACACACACAGAAACTTATACACAAATAGACGCAAAAACATATACACAAATACACACACAGAAACTTATACACAAATACACACACAGAAACTTATACACAAATACACACACAGAAACTTATACACAAATACACACACAGAAACTTATACACAAATACACACACAGAAACTTATACACAAATACAGATGTAGAAATGCTAATACAGAAAGATACACAAATAGACGCAAAAACATATACACAAATACACACACAGAAACTTATACACAAATACACACAGAAACTTATACACAAATACACACACAGAAACCTATATACAAATACACACACAGAAACCTATATACAAATACACACACAGAAACCTATATACAAATACACACACAGAAACATACACAAATACAGATGTAGAAATGCTAATACAGAAAGATACACAAATAGATGCAAAAACATATACACAAATACAGACACAGAAACATATACACAAATACAGCAGCAGGTAAACTGTGGCAAGGCATTGGAACCTCATTGGAGGGTTTTGAGATCATCCGGACCTGAATATTAAATACTCCATATATTCTTCCCCCAATGGCTTTGCGGGAGCAAGATAATACAATCCTGATGCATAGGAGAATACAAGTGAAGAAAATAACAAAAAGTGCTACGTAAAATCAGTTCTTTCATTTCACTCCATAGTAGAATGCAGTGTTGTACATACATGTGAAGGTGGAGACCACTGCAAGCTCACAACTGGTCCTGGTACATTGATGAATCCCACTGGTGCATATTGGTTCCCAGTTAGAAAGAAAAACACTGTGTTATCTCTGCTCTATGAGGGAAGAACAAACACAAACAATGATCCTTAGTACACTCATTTCAAACTGGCACATCTAGTGAACATTTGTCGTCCATCACACTGTACTCATACTTGGGGGCGGGGGAGAAGGATGAAACAAAGAAACTCTGCAGGGCCACAACATCTCAGTCAGAATGTTCGTACATCCCCACCAATCACACATCAAAAAAGACAAACAAGCTCAGAGTCTGACCTGCCGAGTCATTGAACTCTAAACTCACGCAGTGTTGACATGACAAAGGGCTTAATGGCCTTCAAGGGACTGGTGCACCTTAGCAGCTCTACATGGTATAACATTCCTTATAAAATAGCATACGATCCAACTGACTATGAGCATTGCCATGGGACATCTATTATATTATTAAGAACGTGATACCCTGTCATTCCAAAGTCCTATCTCAGTGGTGCTTATGAGTTTTCCATATCAATTCTGCCTACATCTGGTGATGTCTACTGTCTTGTTTTTTTAATAGGATCTTCCTATTCATGACAGTCTGTGACTGTAGTTCTGTGCTTTGTCCACCAGATGGTGATATGAAGCAATTTATCAACCTTCACCTGAATATTTTTGATCCTCTTTTTCCCTCAGTAATTGAACTTGTAAACAAATTTCCAATGTAACAGTTTAAACAACATTTTTTAAAATCACAAGATTGCATATTTCACAATAATATGATTAAATGTGCCCACTGATGTCTTTTAAAGCCTTAGTTGGCTACTTTTACCTCACCTTGTTTCAAAAGCCTAGGCTTTGACTGGATATTTTTACCCCACAAAGCAAGAGCTTTCAATCACATTTATGCATCCGGAGCATGTGCAGTTTGCAGAACTTCCCAGCATCAACAGCAGTTCAAGGGTAGAAGGGTGTGACCACACATTCTGTGGGCATTTGAAAGTTTCTTTGCTTCTGTCAGAAGAAAAGCCCAGGTAGAGTAGAGGGAGCCTGCAAGCCTGTTCTGGACAGACAACAGCCTGGGACAGTGATAGTGACAGGATAGGTGCTCCACAGTATAGCAGTGACAGAAGATGGAGGAGGCTGACACAGACATAGTGCAATGCTTCAAGGAGGGGCATGGGAGGAGATGAGGTGGGAGAGCAAAGCGAGACAGAACGGCGGTTGAAGTGAGTGGTGGAAGAGACCGCGTCCAGACGAACGAACAAGGAATTACCAATGTGCTTTAGATGCATTTATCTGCGAATACTTACACCTGTTGCAACCATTTCTCCATTCTGTTCATAAGCAATAGCAGTGACAGCTGCTGTGTGTGGCTTCAAAGCCTGTTTTAGTCGAATCTCAGCCTCACCAACTTGCTTTCGCCCAGCAACAAGAGCAAGGCCTTTAGGGTTATATATTTCCAAGATGCGGATAACACCATCTTCAAACCCTACAACAATCATGTTTCCCTTTGGGTATAGCTGTAAAGGAAAAGAAGTTTGTACATTTTGAAATTCTACATAAATTAAACAAAAATACAGGATTAAAATTACAGGTAGGAAGGGAAATTCATTTACAAAAGTTATTTTGATTAGTGAAAGGAACAATTACTATAAATGTGCAACATTACTATAAATATCGCTGTGTATTAGCTGAAAGGGCATCACATCATATTAACTTAACTAGATGGCGAGGGTAAGCCAATCAATGTTGTTTTCTTCTAAGATACTTAAGGGAGATTAAGGCTTATGCATCTATTTATCTAGCTCCCTATCTAGCTTGCAATCTAGTTGTCTTATCAAATTGTTAGCATTCATTGAGGAGAAGGTCATAAAGGCAAAATGATCTACCCAAGAAATGTAACCAATGGTGCCCCACAGGGATCAGTTCTGGGACCCATGGGAATTGTATGGAACAGGGTGTAGTATCGTTAAATGTGCCGATAGCATAAAGCTTTGTGGACACATAGATAAGAAATAGAGCTAGATAGAGAGCTAGACTGTAAGCTAGATAGGGACCTAGATAAATAAATACTTAGATAGAAAATAGATATATAGATAAATGCGGAAAGATTGATACATGGAAATAGATAGGTAGAGATAAAGAGAGATATAGACAGAGATATACAGAAAGATAGATAAATAGAGATAGATAGATATAGACAATCAAGATAAAGAAATTGAGAAGAGTTAAATAGATTGAGCAGTAGATAGATAGATAGATAGAGTGACATACATGGAGAGACAAAGGTAGAGATAAATAGTGATATAGAGTGATAGAGATGGATAGACAGCTAGATGGAGAAATGGATATATAGACAGATAAAGATATAGAGACAAATAGAGATTGAATAGATTGATAGATGGACAGATAGATGTAGAAATAGAGATAGTGAGAAAGATGTAAATAAATAGAGAAAATGCTGAAGAGATAGGTGGATAGAGACAGAGTGCAATAGAGATAGAGGCATACAGTCACACAGAGAGAGATATGGAGAGATATAGAGAAAGAGACATTGAGATATGGAGAAAGAGAGGTAGGGATATAGAGAAAGAGATATGGAGATAGAGAGAGCTAGAGACATTATGGAGAGATATAGCAATATGAAGACTATGAGATAAGAAGTGTAAGAAATATGGAAAAATAAAGATATGGAGAGCTAGAGAGATATGTTCCCACAAAGAAAAAGGGTGGCACTCCCAAATCTAAAGCCCTCTGGATGTCAAGGAGCATACAGGGTAGCATAAGGCAAAAAAGGGAAGCTAATATAGACTGGGATAATAATAGTGTAAGGGGCAAAGAGGGAGAGGAATTTTTGAAGTGTGATCAGGAGAACTTTCTTGACCAAGGAAGGAGGCATTGCTGGATCTGGATCTGGGGAATGAGGTGGACCAAGTGGAGCAAGTCAGTGGGGGAACATTTAGGGAACAGTGATCATAGTATCATAAGGTTTAAATTAGCTATGGAGTATTGTGTCCAGTTCTGGGCACTGCACGTTAGGAAGGATGTGAAGGCCTTAGAGAGGGTGCAGAGGAGATTTACTAGAATGGTTCCAGGGATGAGAGACTTTAGTTACATGGATAGACTGGAGAAGCTGGGGTCGTTTTCCTTGGAGCAGAGAAGGTTGAGAGGAGATTTGATAGAGGTGTTCAAAATCATGAAGGGTCTAGACAGAGTAGATAGAGAGAAACTGTTCCCATTGGCAGAAGGGTTAAGAATCAGAGGACATAGATTTAAGGTGATTGGCAAAAGAACCAAAGGTGACATGAGGAAAAACTTTTTTACACAGCGAGTGGTTATGATCTGCAAAGCACTGCCCGAGGGGATGGTGGAGGCAGATTCAATCATGGCTTTCAAAAGGGAATTGGATAAGTACATGTAGGGAAAAAATTTGCAGGGCTACAGAAAGGGCGGGGGAGTGGGACTAGCTGGATTGCTCTTGCAGAGCCGGCATGGACCTCAACGGGCCTACTTCCGTGCTGTAACCATTCTATGATTCTATTATGTCAGATACAGAGAGCTGAGAGGAGTATAGAAAGTGCAGGGGTGAAATTAAAAAGGAAATTAGGAAAGCAAAGAGAGGGCATGAAAGAATATAGGCAATTAAAGTCAGCAAAACTCAAAGATGTTTTATAAATACATAAAGAGCAAGAGGATAACTAAGGAAAGAGTAGGGCCTATTAGATAACTAAGGAAAGAGTAGGGGCTATTTAAGACCAAAAAGGTAACCTATGTGTGGAGGCGAAAGATGTGGGTTTGGTTCTTAATGAATACTTTGCATCTGTCTTCGCAAAAGAGGGGACGATGCAGGCATTGTAGTTAGGAAGGAGGAATGTGAAATATTGGATGGGATAAACATAGTGAGGGAGAAAGTATTAAGGGAATTAGCATCTTTGAAGGTAGATAAATCACAAGGCCTGGATGAAATGTATCCCAGGCTGTTAAGAGAAGCAAGGGAGGAAATAGTGGAGGCTCTGACCATCATTTTCCAATCCTCCCTGGCTACAGGTGTGGTGCTGGAGGACTGCTAACGTTGTACTGTTGTTTAGAAAGGAAGAAAGAGATAAACCGAGTAATTACAGGCCAGTCAGTTTAACCTCGGTAGTGGGCAAATTATTGGAAACAATTCTGAGGGACAGTATTAATCGTCATTTAGAAAGGCACGAACTAATCAAGGACAGTCAGCATGGATTTGTTAAGGGAAGGTCATGCCTGACTAAGTTGATTGAATTTTTTGAGGAGGTAACAAGGAGGGTCAATAAGGGTAATGCATTTGATGTAGTCTACATGGATTTTAGCAAGGCTTTTGACAATGTCCCACTTGGCAGACTGGTCAGAAAGGTAAAAGCCCATGGGATCCAAGATAAAGTGGCAAGTTGGATCCAAAATTGGCTCAGTGGCAGGAAGCAAAGGGTAATGGTCAATTGGTGTTTTTGTGACTGGGTTTCCAGTGGGATTGTGCTGGGCTCAGTACTAGGTCCCTTGCCTCTGTGTTATATATCAATGATTTAGACTTAAATGTAGGGGGCATGATTAAGAAGTTTGCAGATGATGCCAAAATTGGCCGTGTGGTTGATAGTGAGGAGGTAAGCTGTAGACTGCAGGAAGATATCAATGGGCTGGTCAGGTGGTCAGAAAAATGGCAAATGGAATTCAATCTGGAGAAGGGTGAGGTAATGCATTTGGGGAGGGCAAACAAGGCAAGGGAATACACAATAAATGGGAGGATACTGAGAGGTGTAGAGGAACAGAGGGACCTTGGAGTGCAGGTCCACAGATCCCTGAAGGTAGCAGGGTAGGTAGATAAGGTGGTTAAGAAGGCATATGGGATACTTTCCTTTATTAGCCGAGGCACAGAATATAAGAGCAGGGAGGTTATGTTAGAACTGTATAAAACACTAGTTAGGGCACAGCTTGAGTACTGCGTACAGTTCTGGTCACCACATTACAAGAAAGATGTGATTGCACTAGAGAGGGTACAGAGAAGATTTATGAGGATGTTGCCAGGACTGGAGAATTTTAGCTATGAGGAAAGATTGGATAGGCTGGGGTTGTTTCCTTTGGAAAAGAGGAGGCTGAGGGGAGATTTAATTGAGGTGTATAAAATTATGAGGGGCCTAAATAGAGTGGATAGGAAGGACCTATTTCCCTTAGCAGCGGGGTCAATAACCAGAGGGCATTGATTTAAAGTAATTGGTAGAAGGATTCGAGGGGAGCTGAGGAAAAATGTTTTCACCCAGAGGGTGGTGGGGTCTGGAACTCATTAGCTGAAAGAGTGGTAGAGGCAGAAACCCTCATCACATTTAAAGGATGCTGGATATGCACTTGAAGTGCCGTAACCTACAAGGCTACGGACCAAGTGCTGGAAAGTGGGATTAGGCTGGATGCCTCTTTTCTGCTGGCGCAAACACAATTGGCCGAATGGCCTCCTTCTGTGCCATAAATTTCTACGATTCTATATGGTGAGAGAGATATGGAGTGATATCAACATGGAGATATATAGAGATATATGGAGAGATATAGATATCGATAGAGATATGGAGAAATAGAGATATAGAGAGATCGAGAGAGATATGGAGAGATAGAGAGAGATCGAAAAATAGAGATATGGAAAAAGAGCTATGCAGAGATAGAGCTATGCAGAGATAGAGCGAGATATGGAGAGAGAGCGATATGGAGCAAGAGAGAGTGATATGGAGAGATAGAGAGCGATATCGAGCGAGAGAGCGATCGAGAGCGATATGGAGCGATAGAGAGAGATATGGAGAAATAGAGATATGGAGAGATAGAGAACGATATGGAGAAATAGAGAGCGATATGGAGCTTCAGAGAGATATGGAGAGATAGAGAGCGATATGGAGAAATAGAGATATGGAGAGATAGAGAGCGATATGGAGAGATAGAGAGAGATATCGTGCGAGAGAGCAATAGAGAGCGATATGGAGAGATAGAGAGCGATATGGAGAAAGAGAGATATGGAGAGATAGAGAGCGATATGGAGAAATAGAGAGCAATATGGAGCGACAGAGAGAGATATGGAGAAATAGAGAGCAATATGGAGAAATACAGAACTAGAGAGCGATAGAGATAGAGAGATATGGAGAGATAGAGAGCGATATGGAGAAATGGAGATATGGAGAGATGGAGAGATAGAGAGATAGAGAGATAGAGAGATAGAGAGATAGAGAGATAGAGAGATAGAGAGATAGAGAGCGATAGAGAGCGCTATGGAGAGATAGAGAGCGATATGGAGAAAGAGAGATATGGAGAGATAGAGAGCGACATGGAGAGATGGAGAGCGATATGGAGAAATAGAGAGAGATATGGAGAGATAGAGAGCGATATGGAGAGATAGAGAGCGATATGGAGAGATAGAGAGCGATATGGAGCGAGAGAGCGATATTTTCTTTTATATTCGTTCATGGGATGTGGGCGTCGCTGGCGAGGCCGGCATTTATTGCCCATCCCTAATTGCCCTTGAGAAGGTGGTGGTGAGCCGCCTTCTTGAACCGCTGCAGTCCGTGTGGTGAAGGTTCTCCCACAGTGCTGTTAGGAAGGGAGTTCCAGGATTTTGACCCAGCGACGATGAAGGAACGGCGATATATTTCCAAATCGGGATGGTTTGTGACTTGGAGGGGAACATGCAGGTGGTGTTGTTCCCATGTACCTGCAGCTCTTGTCCTTCTAGGTGGTAGAAGTCACGGGTTTGGGAGGTGCTGTCGAAGAAGCCTTGCCGAGTTGCTGCAGTGCATCCTGTGTATGGTACACACTGCAGCCACTGTGCGCCTGTGGTGAAGGAAGTGAATGTTTAGGGTGGTGGATGGGGTGCCAATCATTCGGGCTACTTTGTTCTGGATGGTGTTGAGCTTCTTGAGTGTTGTCGGAGCTGCACTCATCCAGGCAAGTGGAGAGTATTCCATCACACTCCGGACTTGTGCCTTGTAGATGGTGGAAAGGCTTTGGGGAATCAGGAGGTGAGTCACTCGCCACAGAATACCCAGCCTCTGACCTGCTCTTGTAGCCACAGTATTTATATGGCTGGTCCAGTTAAGTTTCTGGTCAATGGTGACCCCCAGGATGTTGATGGTGGGGGATTCGGCGATGGTAATGCCGTTGAATGTCAAGGGGAGGTGGTTAGACTCTCTCTTGTTGGAGATGGTCATTGCCTGGCACTTGTCTGGCACAAATGTTACTTGCCACTTATGAGCCCAAGCCTGGATGTTGTCCAGGTCTTGCTGCATGCGGGCACGGACTGCTTCATTATCTGAGGGGTTGCGAATGGAACTGAACACTATGCAATCATCAGCAAACATCCCCATTTCTGACCTTATGATGGAGGGAAGGTCATTGATGAAGCAGCTGAAGATGGTTGGGCCTAGGACACTGCCTTGAGGAACTCCTGCAGCAATGTTCTGGGGCTGAGATGATTGGCCACCAACAACCACTACCATCTTCCTTTGTGCTAGGTATGACTCCAGCCACTTGAGAGTTTTCCCCCTGATTCCCATTGACTTCAATTTTACTAGGGCTCCTTTGTGCCACACTCGGTCAAATGCTGCCTTGATGTCAAGGGCAGTCAATCTCACCTCACCTCTGGAATTCAGCTCTTTTGTCCATGTTTGGACCAAGGCTGTAATGAGGTCTGGAGCCGAGTGGTGCTGGCGGAACCCAAACTGAGCATCGGTGAACAGGTTATTAGTAAGTGCCGCTTGATTGCACTGTCGATGACACCTTCCATCACTTTGCTGATGATTGAGAGTAGACTGATGGGGCGGTAATTGGCCGGATTGGATTTGTCCTGCTTTTTGTGGACAGGACATGCCTGGGCAATTTTCCACATTGTCGGGTAGATGCCAGTGTTGTAGCTGTACTGGAAAAGTTTGACTAGAGGCGCAGCTAGTTCTGAAGCACAAGACTTCAGCACTATATGGAGAGATATGGAGATATGGAGAGCTAGCAATGTGGCGAGACAGAGAGCGACCTGGAGAGACAGAGAGCGACGTGGAGAGACAGAGATATGGAGAGATAGAGAGCGATAAGGAAAAACAGAGACACGGAGGGATAGAGACACGGAGGGATAGAGACACGGAGGGATAGAGACACGGAGGGATAGAGACACGGAGGGATAGAGACACGGAGGGATAGAGACACGGAGGGATAGAGACACGGAGGGATAGAGACACGGAGGGATAGAGACGGAAAAATAGATAGATATGGGACGGTTGAGAGATGTGGAGAGATTGAGAGATATGAAGTATGGAGAGATAGAGATATGAAGATATATATGGAAAAAGATATAGAGAGACATGGGGAGTGAGTGAGGTGTGGACAGGTAGCGGTGTGGACAGGTAGCGGTGTGGACAGGTAGCGGTGTGGACAGCCCCAGGACTTTGCTGCAGGAGTTCCTCAGGGCAGTGTCCAAGGCCCAACCATCTTCAGCTTCATCAATGACCTTCCCTCCATCATAAGGTCAGAAATGGGGATGTTCGCTGATGATTGCACAGTGTTCAGTTCCATTCGCAACCCCTCAGATAATGCAGCAAGATCTGGACAACATCCAGGCTTGGGCTGATAAGTGGCAAGTAACATTCGCGCCAGACAAGTGCCAGAAAATGACCATCTCCAACAAGAGACAGTCTAACCACCTCCCCTTGACATTCAATGGCATTACTATCGCCGAATCCCCCATCATCAACATCCTGGGGGTCACCATTGACCAGAAACTTAACTGGAACAGCCACATAAATACTGTTGCTCCAAGAGCAGGTCAGAGGCTGGGTATTCTGCAGCGAGTGACTCACCTCCTGACTCCCCAAAGCCTTTCCACCATCTACATGGCACAAGTCAGGAGTGTGATGGAATACTCTCCACTTGCCTGGATAAGTGCAGCTCCAACAACACTCAAGAAGCTCGACACATCCAGGACAAAGCAGCCCACTTGATTGGCACCCCATCCATCACCTTAAACATTCACTCCCTTCACCACCGGCGCACTGTGGCTGCAGTGTGTACCATCCACAGGATGCACTGCAGCAACTCGGCAAGGCTTCTTCGACAGCACCTCCCAAACCCGCGACCTCTACCACCTAGAAGGACAAGGGCAATAGGCACATGGGAACAACACCACCTGCACGTTCCCCTCCAAGTCACACTCTATCCTGACTTGGAAATATATCGCTGTTCCTTCATCGTCGCTGGGTCAAAATCCTGGAACTCCCTTCCTAACAGCACTGTGGGAGAACCTTCACCACACAGACTGCAGCGGTTCAAAAAGGCGGCTCACCACCACCTTCTCAAGGGTAATTAGGGATGGGCAATAAATGCCGGCCTTGCCAGCGACGCCCACATCCCATGAACAAATAAAAAAAAGGTAGAGATATGGACAGGTAGAGATGTGGAAAAATAGATATAGAGGGAAATGGAGAGATTGAGAGATATGGGGAGATAGAGAGATTAGGATATGGATAGAGAGATATGGAGAAAGATATGGTTAGAGAAATATGGAGAAAAATAGGGACAGATAGAGGCACGGACGGATAGAGGCACGGACGGATAGAGGCACGGACGGATAGAGGCACGGACGGATAGAGGCACGGACGGATAGAGAGATATGGGGAGATTGGGATACGGATAGAGAGTTGCAGAGAGAGAGTAGCAGAGAGATGGAGAGATAGAGATATAAAGAGATAGAAATATGGAGAGATAGAGATATGGAAAATAGATAGAGAGATATGGCGAGATAGGGAGATATGGGGAGATAGGGATATGAATGGACAGATATGGAGCGAGAGATATGGAGTGATTGAGAGATTATGGAGCGAGAGACATGGACCGAGAGATTATAAAGAGATAGAGATATGGAAAAATAGATGGAGAGATATGGGGAGATTGAGAGATAGGGGAAGATTGAGAAATACGGAGAAAAAGATACGGAGAGAGATACAGAGAGAGATACGGAATGAGAGAGATACGGAGAGAGAGAGATACGGAGAGAGAGAGATACGGAGAGAGAGAGATACGGAGAGAGAGAGATACGGAGAGAGAGAGATACGGAGAGAGAGAGATACGGAGAGAGAGAGATACGGAGAGAGAGAGAGATACGGAGAGAGAGAGAGATGCGGAGAGAGAGAGAGATACGGAGAGAGAGAGAGATACGGAGAGAGAGAGATAGATTTTTGGAATCTAAGGGGATAAAGGGATATGGGGATTGGGCGGGACAGTGGAGTTGAGGTCGAAGATTAGCCATGATTTTATTGAATGGCAGAGCAGGCTCGAGAGCTGTATGGCCTACTCCTGCTCCTATTTCTTATGTTCTTATGGGGAGAGAGAGAGATATGGAGAGATTGCGAGATATGAAATGAGAGATATGGAGCTAGAGAGATTTTAGAGAGATAGAGATATGTAGATAGAGATATGGAAAAATAGATATAAAGAGATATGGAGAGATTGAGAGAAATGCACAGATTGAGTGATATGGATATAGAAATGGATAAATAAAGATATGGAGAGATAGAGAGTTGGAGAGATCGACATATGAAGATAAAGATATAGAAAAATAGATATAGAGAGATATGGAGAGATTGAGACAGATACGGGGAGATTGAGACAGATACGGGGAGATTGAGACAGATACGGGGAGAGAGAGCAATACGGAGCGAGATAGAGAGATACGGAGAGGCTGAGAGCGTTGGATTTTTGGAATCTAAGGGAATAAAGGGATATGGGGATTGGGCGGGACAGTGGAGTTGAGGTCAAAGATTAGCCATGATCTTATTGAATTGCGGAGCAGGCTCGAGGGGCCGTTCAGCCCACTCATGCTCCTATTTCTCATGTCCTTATGGAGAGAGAGATATGGAGAAATTGTCAGATATGGAGAGAAAATTATGGAGACAGAGCATTTGGGGGGGGTGGAGACGTGGTGGGTGGGGTGGTGGAGACGTGGTGGGGGGTGGTGGAGACGTGGGGGGGGTGGTGGAGACGTGGGGGGGTGGTGGAGACGTGGGGGGGGTGGTGGAGACGTGGGGGGGGTGGTGGAGACGTGGGGGGGGTGGTGGAGACGTGGGGGGGGTGGTGGAGACGTGGGGGGGGTGGTGGAGACGTGGGGGGGGTGGTGGAGACGTGGGGGGGGTGGTGGAGACGTGGGGGGGGTGGTGGAGACGTGGGGGGGTGGTGGAGACGTGGGGGGGGTGGTGGAGACGTGGGGGGGGTGGTGGAGACGTGGGGGGGGTGGTGGAGACGTGGGGGGGGGGGTGGAGACGTGGGGGGGGTGGTGGAGACGTGGGGGGGGTGGTGGAGACGTGGGGGGGGTGGTGGAGACGTGGGGGGGATGGAGACGTGGGGGGGATGGAGATATGAAAAATAGTGATATTAAAAATATAGAGATAGAGCGATAAGGAGAGATAGAGAGATATGAAGATAATAGAGAGATATGGAGAGATAGAGATGGAGCAATATGGAGAGACAGAGCTATGGAAAAATAGATATAGAGAGATATGGAGAGATTAAGAGATATGGAGAGATTAAGAGATTATGGAGAGATAGAGATACGGAGAGATAGAAATATGGAGCGATATAGAGCGGTAGAGAGATGTGGGTAAGGAGATGTGGGTAGAGAGATAGATATGGAGAGAGAAAGATATGAAGATAGATATATAGAGATATGAAGAGATTGAGAGATATGGAGAGATTGAGAGATATGGAGAGATTGAGAGATATGGAGAGATTGAGAGATGGATAGAGATATGGAGCGAGAGATATGGAGAAATAGAGATATGGATAAAGATATGGAGCGAGACATATGGAAACATGGAAAGATATTTTATTTACACTGAAATAAATGATAATCAGGCATTTTTTCTAATGGCGGCTGATTCCCAATGCCAGTTTGACGCCCGGAGGACAAGTTGATAAACTACCCTATTACGTGTCATTCTTATTCAAATTGCAGCTTAAGTTGTCCGGGTTTGCACCAGTGTTGAGGAACATCAGCCATTCCTCTGAAAATTGCAAATGTGCACCTCACCATCAGTGCATTCTTGGTAAATTCTTCCCTAGCTGCTAGCTCTGAACATGCGATGGCTACCCGTTCCCTTCAAAGCTGTAGCAACAAACACTGCTGTGAGGTTGCACGTACCACAAGAGGTGCCCAAGTTAGTGCAGTTCCGCCTTGCCTGTACTTCACATTGGTCATTACTTCATTTCTCACAAAGTCATAGATGCGCACCGTGCCTGAAATTGTAACGGAAGAAGAAAAGCACCTGAGAAGTTGTCTGAGATTTTTAGCACTGACGTCCTGACAAAGAACACTGATAAAGCACACAACGACACACACAAATCTCCTCACTGACAGCCTGTTCTGTGGTATTGAAGAAAGCATGCCAATGTACCTGAAGCAACTCGCATCTACACAAATGTTTAGAAAAAGGACTTGGGTATGGGAGCACATAATCAAGATCTGCTGATTGCACAAAAATAGGGAGTTTGGCAAAGGAGGACTGTAAAGGACTTCAGGAGGATGGAGGCTGCCCAGCAAAATAGGCAGACAGGTGGCAAGTGCAAGTTAAAGTGGAGAAGTGTAAGGGAGTGCATTTTTGAGAGAAAGTCAAGGCATGGGAGTGTACAATCAAGGGAAAGATGCTGACGATAGTCAGACATCCAGGGGTTCAAATAGATAATCCTCGGAAAGTGTGAGTGCAGGCAGATAAAGCCATAAAAAAGCCAACAGCATTTTGGGTTTTACAAATAGGGACATTGAGTACAATGATAAATTTGCACAAAACAATGGTTAGGCCACAATTAGAGTACTGTGTGCAGTATTGGGTGCCCCATTATAGAAAGGGCATTGAGGCCATAGAGTGCGTACAGCATAGATTCACCAGCATGATGCCGGGGTGGGATTTAATCGGGATTATTCTATGGCCTTAGATTAAGGAACTTTGATGTCACTTAAACTATGCCCTAGAAGGTAAGGGGAACTCTATGCTTCTTTTTTTGATACCAGCTGGCTCCTTGATCCCCTCTCCCCCTCCATCCTCACCACATGCAATGAGCTCATGGATTTCATCTTCACCAAGATCGACACCATCTGTGCACCTGCTTTGCTGTGGCCACCCCCTTCCTCCACCCCTCCAACAAACCCCAGCCTCACCCACTTTAACCCTGAGCTCCCAACTCTGCAGCTTCGCCCCTCCCTCATCTCATCTATGATACCCAACTCCGAATCTCTCAATCACCTTCCCATTCAAATCCCCTACCTGGTTCCCATGCTATCTCTGACATTGTCAACGGTTCCCTCTCCTCAGGCATGGCCCTCTCCTCTTCAAAACCACCATTATCAACCCCGACTCAAAATAGCCCATCATCGACTCTTCCTTCCTCACTAATCATTGCCCCATCTCCAGCCTTCTTTTCCTGCCCAATCACCGCTGCCCAACTCTGAGCCCATCTCTCCTTAACTCCCTGTTTAACTCCCTCCAGTCCAGCATCCACCCTTCTCAACACCGATATGGCCCTAACAAGAGTCATCAGTTATACACTCCTTGACTATGATGCTATCTCTCCTGGTCATTTTTTTTCCAGAGTTCAAGACGGTTACTCATGCCATCCTCCTCCAATGCCTTTCCTCCATTGTCCAGCTCTGTGGGACTACCTTCACATGGTCCTACTCCTACCTATCTGATCATAAGCAGATCACCAGCAGGAATGGCTTCTCTTCCCATTCCTGAACTGTCATCTCAGGAGTCCCTCAAAGATCTTTCCTTGGCTCCCTCCTCTTTCTCATCTACATACTGACCCTCATTGACATCACTGCAGACTTGTGCTCAGCTTCTACAAGCACACAATGACACCCAGCTCTACATCTCCATCACTTCTCTCAATCCCCTGGATGTCTCTGTGCTGTCAGACACCTTTTCGGACATCTTGGACGAGTTTAATCTCCTCCCTCTCAGCAATGGGAAGGTGAAAGGCATTACCAGATTCCATCTCCTTTGCCTGCCACACTCTAAAGCCGAACCAGACTGTTCACAATCTCAGCATCCTGTTTGATCCAGATCAAATGTTCAGACCCCCCATGTCCTCTTCAGCACCCTGCAACATTGCTCACCTTCACCAGTGAAACCCTCATACATGTTTTTATCTCCTCCCACCACAATTGCACTCCCCTTGCTAGCCTCCCATCCAACACCCTCCATAAACTCTGCTACATGTATCCTACCTCACATTAAATCCTGCTCACCCACCATCTCGATCCTCGCTGACATACGTTGGCTTCCTGCCTCAAGTTGAAATTTCTCGTCCTTGTCTTTAAATCCCTCCAGTGCCTCACCCCACCCTTCCTCTACAATCTCCTCCAGCCCCAAAATCCAACGGCCCCAAATTCTCCGTTCTTCTGATTCGGGCCTCAATCTGGTCCCTTCGCCCCACTATCGCTCAATCCCCCACCATCAACATCCTGGGGGTCACCATTGACCAGAAACTTAACTGGACCAGCCGCATAAATACTGTGGCTACAAGAGCAGGACAGAGGCTGGGTATTCTGCGGTGAGTGACTCCCCAAAGCCTTTCCACGATCTACAAGGCACAAGTCAGGAGTTTGATGGAATACTCTCCACTTGCCTGGATGAGCGCAGCTCCAACAACACTCAAGAAGCTCGACACCACCCAGGACAAAGCAGCCCGCTTGATTGGCACCCCATCCACCACCTTAAACATTCACTCCCTTCACCACCAGCGCACAGTGGCTGCAGTGTGTACCATCCACAGGATGCACTGCAGCAACTCGCCAAGGCTCCTTCGACAGCACCTCCCAAACCCACAACCTCTACCACGTCGAAGGACAAGAGCAGCAGGTACATGGGAACAACACCACCTGCACGTTCCCCTCCAAGTCACACACCAACCCGACTTGGAAATATATCGCCGTTCCTTCATCGTCGCTGGGTCAAATTCCTGGAACTCCCTTCCTAACAGCACTGTGGGAGAACCTTCACCAAACGGACTGCAGCGGTTCAAGAAGGCGGCTCACCACCACCTTCTCAAGGGCAATTAGGGATGGGCAATAAATGCCGGCCTCGCCAGTGACACCCACATCCCATGAATGAATTTTAAAAAACCATTGCCAGCAGAGTCTTCAGGCGCCTAAGTCCTACCCTTTCGAATTCCCTCCTTAAACCAAGATTATTATTAATTATTTGTTCCTACGTTTAGGGAAATAACCTTATTACTAGTTCTAACCCTGAGTAGAGACAACAACCGCAGAAACTGGTATCAAGATTACTGAACACTTTATTTGATTGCCAAACAACAATAAGCAACAGATCTAAACAGTACTCACAACTGAGAACTTGGTTCAGAACGCGAGATTAACCAGACCGGAGGAGAGCCCGGGGTGTCTACCAAACTAATTCTTCCTTGTCTTCCTTCTTTGCCTCTTCTTTAAGATCACCTCTCCATTATATACGGTTTCTGAGGCTTAGTCTCATGGTTTCTGACTCCCATAAAAGGGGCCTCTTCTGTCACCGTTTCTTTTTGTTGCAGTGGCCAAAGTCATGACCTTTCCTGTTCTATGTCTGTTTTCTATTGTTTTTCTTAGCAGTAGACAGTCTTAGCAGTTTGTGGTTAACTTACAGGCTGGATTTTTCATTAGCCAAAGAGTCAAAAGTTCATGACATTTAAATGACCCAAAACAATCCTGTACCCTACACCACCTGTCCACCTCTCTCCCCTCCTTTAAAAGCTTTCTCAGATCTCATCTCATGGACCATGCTTTTGATCACACCTCCTGGCTTAGCATTTGTTTTCTATTTGTCTCTCTGTGTAGCACCTTGGGACATTTTTTGCATTAAAGGTGCTACATAAATGAAAGTAGTTGTTGCTGCTATGGTTGTATTGGTCTTTATTTCTGATAAACTGACATGTAACCGCTCCAAGATTACTGCACACCTCTGAATCACCAGATATTCATTTGAGAAATTAAACGTGACCTAGCAGACCTTCTTTCTCTCGCGTGAGGACTCAGACACTAGAAACTACATTCCTGGCCAGGGAGATTCAGAAGGTTCCCTGAAGAATGTTATGAAGGCCTCCTCCCTTAGCTGATCCGCTGCTGTCGAAGATCTGATCCGGTCTTAGATGCCACCAGTGAGTCAGCCAGAAGATAAGCCTTTTCCTTCCAAAGGGCCAGCAGGGCGTAGGCTATGGCTGTAGGCCCTTTGGACACAGTTTTTGGACTGCAACCAGAAGGCTTTGGTGGCCATTTCTGCTATTGCATCCTCTGGGGCTTCCAGTGAGGTACGTTGGGTCGATTTAAGTGACCCGAATCCTCAAATATGACCAGGTTAAGTCAGGTCAGGTCAGGCGAGCCCAATTCAGGTACGTTCCAACTGAAGTAAACACAAGGGAGGAGAGGGAGAGGAAAACCAGCCCCAAGAAATCAAACAATATGTTCATCATTTTTCCAAGTACGAGAAATACCATACATCACTGTTATTATTAGTCTCAAAAAAACTGCTTTGCAATTTATTTTGGAAAAAAAGATGGAGCAGAGGAGTTAATATGGATATTTTTCGCAGGTTTATTGGTCTAAAATTAATTCTAGGAAGATTCAAGATAATATGTTAATTCTTTATAGAAAAATAGCTGGCTGAATTGCAACTGCATCTAGTCATGTTTTTAGTTAAGTAAAGAAGTCAAACCTACAGTCAAGTGCTGTTGTTGCCATCAGATAGGTGAGTGGTGAAAGGTCCATGGCCTGGATCTCCCCAGAGTGGAAATTAAACAGACACTCAGGGTCTTGAGTCTGCAAGGATTCAGAAAAATTGTAAGCATATCAAGTAAAAATTGGTAACGGCTGTAAAGGATGCACTGTTCACACAAAGTGTTCCCTTCTTCTGATGGACTTTTATCCTCATCAGTAGGAGGGATGCCAGTTCTGGAGAATGGAGATCCTGGCCACGTATCATAACTAATGCCAGCAAAAAGGACCCCAGGTTGGCACAGCATAATTGGTTAAAAATTAGCAGAACTCAAGATGGATACATCACTGGGCCCTGATGGCTGCATCCTGAGGCTGCAGAAAGGAGTGAGGGAGCAAATATGAAAATTGTGCCTTTGGGCTGGCGAGCAGCCAAAATAACACCTTGGTTCAAGAAGGATTAATCTGATAACTATAGACCAGTTAGTGCAACTTCGGTTGTGAGCAAACTCTTAGAATCCTTAATTCGAGATAAATTAGTAAACATTAGAAATGGGTGGGTTAATCAAAGACAGCCAGCACAGATTAGTTAAAGGCAAGTCGCGTTTGGCAAATTAAATAGGGTTTTTTCAAGAGGTGACCGAATTGAATGATAAAAGGAATACAGTAGATGTAGTGAATATAGATTTTCAGGTGTTTGATAAGGAGTCCCATAAGAGGTTTGTTAGAAAATTTCAAGCATATGGTATAAGAGGAAACATAGCAACGACGATAGAAAGTTGGTTGTCAGACAAGAAGAACTAAAGAGTTTGGATAAATGGATATTGCTTGGATTGAAGGGTTGGAAGTGGCGTATCCCAGGGGTCAGTGCTGAGTATATATGTTCTTGGTATCTATCGATGACTTGGACTTGGGCATAGGGACCACAAACATAAATACTGCTGATGGCATAAAGGTAGGGGGTTTGGCAAACAGTGAGAAAGACAGTGAGAGACCGTAGGAAGATATAGACAGATTAGTGGAATGGGCTGATAGGTGGCAGATGCATTTAATAACTGCAAGGTAGTGCATTTTTGGAGGAAAAACATGGAATATATTCAATGGGTGTGGATGAAAAGAGAGATCTAGGCATTCAATTACAGAATTCCCTGAAAGTGTGAATGCAGGTAGATTGTGTCATAAAAAGGCCAAAAGGATTTTGTGCTTTACAGATAGGGACATAGAGTACAAGAATAGAGAAGTAGTGATACATTTGTTCAAATTGCTGGTTAGGCCACAATTAATGTACAGTGTGCAGTTTTGGGTGTCCCATCATAGAAAGGACATTATAGCCATAGAGAGCGTACAGCGTAGATTCACCAGGATGATAAACCATAGTTATGAGGAGAGACTTGAGATACTGGGACTATTTTGACTGGAACAGAGAAGGCTAAGAGGACATTTAAGAGATTTTTAAATTATGAAGTGTTTTGATAGTGAATAGGGAAAGACTATTTCCTCTGATTGGGGAGTCAGTAACAAGGGATCATCAATTTAAAATAGTCACTGAGAGTGAGGAGGGTTGTTGGAGCATGGAATACTTTGCCACAGGGAGTGGTTGAGGCAGAGATTATTGCATCTTTTAAGGAAAAGTTGGTTAAATATTTGAAGCAGAGGAACATGCAGGGCTATGGGGAGAGAGTAGGGCAGTGGGATTAGTATTGGGTTGCTCTAGTAAAGAATCAGCACAGACACGATGGGCCTCCTTCTGTGTTGTAATTTGGCATATTTACGAGTAGCCTTGATGGATACAGCCACAACAACACTGAAGTAGCTTGACATCATCCAGGATAAAGCAAGCTACTTGATCGATGCCCCTGCCACTGGACTCAATATGGACCACTGGAACCCTGTAGCTGCAGTACATGCTATCTACATCATGCACTGGGTCAATATCCTGGAATTCCCTCCCTAGCGCCATTGTGGTAGAACCATCACCACAAGGATGGTAGGGGTTCAAGGAAATGGACCACTACTATCATCTCAGGACAACTAAGGATTGGCAATAAACGTGGCATTACCAGCGTCACATACATCCCGAGAACAAACAAATGAATTCCATAATTCTGTGAACAAGGCAAGATATTTAAACATTGTAAAAAATTTAACACACAGTGGAGGATTGAAGTAAGAGGCCAAAAGAAGCAGGAAATATAAAAAGGTGACCAGAAGAATGTGTGTAAGTGCATGATTTTCAGATAGAGATAGATAAAAGAGAAATAGCAGAGCACGAAAATGAGAAGAACGTAGAGAAAAAGATGGGAAGAAGGAAGTGAGAGATAGAGACCAGTGATAGAACAGTGAAGAGATTGTGGGTGAGGAGATGTTCACGTACATGGTGAGAGAGAAAAAGACAGAGATAAGGGATAGAGGGAAAAGGAGCAAAATACCACAGTAGATTCAGAACCTATTCTTATCTGCTTAATTAACCAAAACAGTTTCTTGCACTTACAATGTTTGAAAAAGAGAGATCAAGTTTCCAGATTCTACCATTGGCATCCTGTGGAAAAACAAAGTTGCTAATTTTACCTTATGTGGCTGCATTAATTTAGCAAACTCAAACATCAATGCCTTGAAATAAATGCTGCTGCACATTCTGGAGTTCCCAAAAATGCAAGGGCAGATTTTGCTCTGGAGTTGCACCAATTTCCTGACATAACTCTCGGAGACAGGAACAGAAAATCCGACAGAGACCCAATCCCCCAGCTCCCCACATTCCACCGCTACTTACAGGGTTTTCCCTCGGTTGTGACAGCAGGTGATGAAAGCGGCTGGCTAAATCTGGGAGGGAATATTCAAATGATGGGAAAGCATGGTACGCCATTCAAATGATGGGAAACCATGGTACGCCATTGATGCCACAGCAACGCTGGACGCTAAAAGGCCGGAGCCTGCCTGAAATGTTTACAATTCAGTGCCCTCCTCTTCAGTTGCCATGGAGACAGTCAATCATGCCCGGCTGCTGCTGCACCCAAGCCCGAGCCCTGCAGTAGCAATTTTCCTCCCTCCTCGAAGGAGTCTCCAGGAATTGAAGATTAACCTCCAGGACACTGCTGGGAGCAACCCAGGAGAAAAATCATTGGAGCATTTAAAAAAAAATTCTTTCAACAATTTTGTTTATTAGTTCTAAAAATGTTGGAGATGGGAAAGAAAAGGCTGTTTGACTGACAGTCATGAAGAGTCTGCTCGCTTTCCAATTGGCTGCGGGAAGGCGGTGCACCACGAGGATGAACACGTTGGGCGACCAATTGAGGGAGCGTGGTGGGGTGGGGGGAGTTGGAGAGAAGAGGTCGTGTGACAAAACCTCCAGCCAGAGTTGGCAACCCTAAAATAAGACTGATCGCAGAATATCGCCCAGGGATATTACAGTCTTGTCCCACCAAAATTGCAGCAGTTTTCCACCCAAGTGGAAACTCCCACCTGTCATCTTTAATTGCACATTTGCAACATGCAACTGAGGACTTCAAATCACTTTGAAATATCCTGACTATATCATTCATTAAAAAATTGCCTGAATTTAATCTCCAATTTTTTTTTGAATTCTTTTGGAAAAAGCAAAGCAACTGACAAATTCTCTCAGGACACTGTTCTACTTCAACTCAAATCTATTGACGCAGGCTGGGAAATTCTGAAATCTGCACATGTTCAGAATCCACTGGCATGGCTGGTAACTCCCTTCAAGTGTTATGGAGTAAAACAAATCCAGTCAAAGGCTTTTGAGACAGGCTGGGCCCTTGAAGCATAAACTTTAATAAAGGTGCTAACAGACATAAAAAGTCAATTCCATAGATTAATTTAGTCATTTTGTTGTTAAATATGTAATTGTTTGACATTTTTATTTTGTTTAAAATCTTATTTTATACATGATAAATTTTAGTTACTAAGAAAAATTGGACAATGTTTTTGTCAAACAGCATTTGGAGCGATACAATTGGTTCACCCTCTTTTTTTCCGTGGTAGGTTCCACTGATTGGTCACTGAGGATTGGTTGTTTCCATAAGTTAATAGTCTTTGAATGTCACTTGCCTGGTTTTTGATCAGTACATTTCCTACCTCTCCAGTTCTGATTCGCTGCTGTTTTATTTTGAGCCACTCAACTAAGTGTGATGCAGAGACTGTAAATGGTATCTTACGGGAACCATGTCCTTTCACTAGACTTTTAATATCAGTATATAAACCATCAGTTATAGTTGTTCAACATTACTATTTTTCTTACTGCCCTCATTATGGTTTCCCTGTGCATTGCACGGAAATAATTTTTTTTTAGAAATAAACTTCTTTTTGAAATACCTGAGCACACCAAATAAAGTTCGAGTCTTTGAACTTCACCATGAAATGGAGGTTAACGCCCCTTCCAACAACCAGTTCATTCATTGGTTCCATCTCCACCATACTATCCTCATCATAAGACTCTGCTGTGTCAATGGTCTCAAAGTCCCAGACCTGCAATCAATTGAAACAGTTCAGTTTGCATACAGCTGGGAATCCCACACCAAATCAGGGTGTAGCATTCATTTAACATTTTTCCACTTGAAGAGTGTTTGCCACTTTCAACACTTCTCGCCAATAATAAGTGGGGTGGTGCAGCAAATTGAAGCCTTGGCTCGTTCCGCATAGATTCACCGTTATTCCTGATACTGCATGTTCTTGATCTTAACTGTGCCGTCCCCAAACTGGCAAATGGAGGTCATAGAAGTCCGGACAAAGGGAGAAAAACTAGGGAAAGTCACCTATATATGTTAATGAGCACATAGAGAAAAACGCTCACATGCTTGGAGAGCAGGTGGCTATCATACTAGTGAGCTATATTCCGAGCTATTTCAAATTTCAAAAGTTGGTTCAGCACTTTCTTGGCCATTTCTGAAACTTACACGTACTAAAACTCCTGAGATACATGAATTTCTGACAATATATCACCTGCCCCGTTGTTACCCAAGAGGGTAGGTTTTTTTTATTCATTCATGGGATGTGGGTGTCACTGGCAAGGCCAGCATTCATTGCCCATCCCTACTTGCCTTTGAGAAGGTGGTGGTGAGCTGCCTTCTTAAACTGCTGCAGTCCATGTGGTGAAGGTTCTCCCACGGTGCTGTTAGGAAGGGAGTTCCAGGATTTCGACCCAACAACGATGAAGGAACGGCGATATATTTCCAAGTCGGGATGGTGTGTGACTTGGAGGGGAACGTGCAGGTGGTGTTGTTCCCATTTGCCTGCTGCCCTTGTCCTTCTAGGTGGTAGAGGTCGCGGGTTTGGGAGGTGCTGTTGAAGAAGCCTTGGCGAGTTGCTGCAGTGCATCCTGTAGATGGTACACAGTGCAGCCACGGTGCGCCGGTGGTGAAGGGAGTGAATGTTTAGGGTGGTGGATGGGGTGCCAATCAAGCGGGCTGCTTTGTCCTGGATGGTGTCGAGCTTCTTGAGTGTTGTTGGAATACTCTCCACTTGCCTGGATGAGTACAGCTCCATTACATTCCTGACTTGTAGATGGTGGAAGGGCTTTAGGGAGTCAAGAGGTGAGTCACTCGTCACAGAATACCCAGCCTCTGACCTGCTCTTGTAGGCACAGTATTTATGTGGCTGTTCCAGTTAAGTTTCTGGTCAATGATGACCCCCAGAATGTTGATGGGGGGAATTCGACGATGGTAATGCCATTGAATGTCAAGGGGAGATGGTTAGACTCTCTCTTGTTGGAGATGGTCATTGCCTGGCACTTGTCTGGCACGAATGTTAGTTGCCACTTATCAGCCCAAGCCTGGATGTTGTCCAGGTCTTGCTGCATGCAGGCACAGACTGCTTCATTATCTGAGGGGTTATGAATGGAACTGAACACTGTGCAGTCATCAGCGAACATCCCCATTTCTGACCTTATGATGGAGGGAAGGTCAATGATGAGCATAGAGTCATAGAGTCATAGAGTTATACAGCACGGATAGAGGCCCTTCGGCCCATCGTGTCCGCGCCGGCCATCAAGCCCAGTCTAATCTAATCCCATATTCCAGCATTTGGTCCGTAGCCTTGTATGCTATGGCATTTCAAGTGCTCATCCAAATGCTTCTTGAATGTTGTGAGGGTTCCTGCCTCCACAACCCTCTCAGTCAGTGAGTTCCAGACTCCAACCACCCTCTGGGTGAAAAAGTTCTTTCTCAAATCCCCTCTCAAATCCTGAAGATGGTTGGTCCTAGGACACTGCCCTGAGGAACTCTTGCATCAATGTGGGCTGAGATGATTGGCCTCCAACACCCACTACCATCTTTATTTGTGCTAGGTATGACTCCAGCCACTGGAGAATTTTCCCCCTGATTCCCATTGACTTCAATTTTACTAGGGCTCTTGGTGCCACACTCGGTCAAATGCTGCCTTGATGTCAAGGGCAGTCACTCTCATCTCACCTCTGGAATTGAACTCTTTTGTCCATGTTTGGACCAAGGCTGTAATGAGGTCTGGAGCCGAGCAGTCCTGGCTGAACCCAAACTGAGCATCGGTGAGCAGGTTATTGGTGAATAAGTGCCACTTGATAGCACTGAGCACAGAGAAATTATTTCCTCTGGTGGGGGAATCAAGAAGGAGGGGACATAATCTTAAAATTAGAGCCAGGCCATTTAGGAGTGAGATCAGGAAGCACTTTTTCACACATAGGGTAGTAGAAATCTGGAATTCTCTCCCCCAAAAGGTTATGAATGCTGGGATAATTACAGCTTTCAAGACTGCGGTTGATAGATTTTTGTAAGGTAAGGAGCTACAGCAGGTAAATGGAGTTGAGGTACAGATCAGCCATGATCTATTTGAATGGCAGAACAGGCTCCAAAGGCTGAATGGCCTACTCCTGTTCCTATGTTAACCAACTGGGATGGTGCCTACATACTTTCCAGTCAGGTAGAAGTAGAAAGGTCAGCAGAGATAAGCTATCAATAACCTACCATAAACCATTCAATCAAAAGCAAAACACTGCAGATGCTGGAAATCTGAAATAAAAACAGAAAATGCTGGAGAAGCTCAGCAAGTCAGACAGCATCTGTGGAGAAAGAAACAGAGTTAACGTTTCAGGTCGAAGACTTTTCATCAGAACTGCAAGTTCTGACGAAAGGTTCAGCATTTCTCCAGCATTTTCTCCAGGTCCAGCTTCTCCAGCATTTTCTATTTTTATACCATAAGCCATTGTTGAACAAGAATGGCATCATCCAATGCAGTAACAATGACCACTGTCCAATGTGCAGCCAGTTAAATGCCACTTACCATAATGTGTATACGATGCAAGTTAGTGAAACTATCGCGGAATATTTAGGTTAAACACATGACGAGAGGCAGCAAAAACAGTGTGGATTGACATCAAGGATAGTAAGAAAAGATTGGTGTTCTCACCGATCTCCTTGCTAGGACCAGAGAATGAAGAAGATTACCAAATTAATTCTTCATGTTATGCCTGCTCCACACACTGCAGGAGTGCAGCCATGCGCTGAGCATGCAAATGCAAATAAATCCTAACTGCAGACAGGGATGTATTGCACTGTTTCTAATCCTGTGCTGTATAACGTTCCAGAACCTGCACTGGTGCCACTATTTGTTTCAAGCTGAAGCTAAACTGAAACCAACAAACTACTTCACACTGACCACACAGAAACCCAACAAGAGCAAGCAGGTCCATGGACTTGCATGGTCAGCTTCAAGATCTCTGGAATAGATTAAAATGCAAGACCTCAGGGTATGATCTTAGGATTACGACCAGTCCCATGTGCTGACAGACAAGGTAAGTGAACGCATGGCTTGAAGGTTGGTGTAAGAGGGAAGGGTTCAGATTTCTCCGCATTAAGATCACTTCTGGGGAAGGAGGAAGCTGTTGAAGAGGGACGGACTTCACTTACACTGGATAAGTACCAATTTCCTTGCTGAGAGGGCAAATCGAGCACTAGGGGTGGATTTCAACTAGTACAGTGGAGAAGATCAATTAAAGGCTCTATTACAGAGAGAATAGTGGATATTGTAGCAAGAAAATAGGAGGCACCAAAGTCACAGCACACAGAAAGGAACGATGGAAGACACTACAAGTGTAGGTAGAGTAATAGCTAACTATGGAGTACAGTGTAGGGATCTGACTGTAAAGAAGGATGATGGCACTAAAGTGCATGCAGAGACTTAGTTATGCACGTCTGCCCAAAGTGCCTCACAGTGCAGAGAGAGGAGAGCAAGAAGAATGCTGTAGAGGTCAAAGAGAAGCACCTTTCTGAGATCTGGACCGAAGCCTCCACTTTGTGAGGATCAGAAGTCTCTGAGATCGGGCCTTCAGACTGCAGCAAAGCAACATCCTGAAGAGACGAGGGCTGCCATAGTCACTGCATGATCCCTTGCCACTGGGGATGGCTGGCACCTACACCCTTTCTGACCATGGAAACCCCATGCCATTAGTTGTAAGGAACAGACAAGAGGTGTCTTTGAAATGGTGGGAGGGTCAGCCAGTAATAAACTGTGAATGAGGACCTCAAGCTTCATTGGGAGATTAAAACTCAATCTTCAAAAGACAAACAGCGAGAAAAAGATCTGATACTCACTAGGGTTGTGCGTCCATAAAAGATTGCAGCCACAAAGGCCAACTTTGCTAGCTAGATCCAGAACCACCTGAAGCAGCAGACAGAGGCCTCAATGATACTAACTCACATTGACAAAGCTTGAGGACCATCATCCCGGCACAGGCCGACACTGACACCTTAGCAATGATCAACTCTTCCTCGGTGATTCAGCATTATTTGGGGCTCAAATATTTCCCATCGGTGCCAATTGGGGAATGCTGGAGAAACCAGCAAATGTGTAGCCAGTCTGGAGCATACTTCTTGTTGACAGCCAGCCCCTGGAGGGCCTGTGACTGGTATCAGTGGGCAACAATACAGCCCCAGCTTTCTCCATGCTGATGCTGTTGGACCAACTGGTGCCAGGAGATCAGCTATTACCAGTACCAAGCTGGTTCTTATCAATCCTTTGGCTGGATTTTGGCAATGGAGGACTGAATGATGTCAATGGCTTGTCAGAGAAGGACTGGAGTCTAGAGATGCCAGATGGTGTGGGATCAGACAGTGTTAAAGGTGCACAAGACTTGGAGCCTCTCAATGATATACATTTTGTCCCAGATCGCTCATAATCACTGCACTCAGTCCAAGCAGTATAGGTCGGAAGCCTGAGAGATCTCTCAGCTTGGTGCATTGTGCTTCAACAACAAGCAGTTCAGGCAGACAGCTATAATTAATGTTGAGCTATACTTAACGCAAAGCTCGAAAGCTGTAAGAAATTTAGAAAATTTGATGAGAGATTGAAGAGCTGTGCAGCCGGTATCGAGTTTGTGATATGGGAATAAAAAGTTACAATTCACAAAAAAGCAGAAGATGAGAAATGTTTTCCATTGTGGAAAGAAACATGAATTGAATTTTCACCAGCGTGTTTCTCCTTATAACCTGGGAGACATACAGAAAACCAGAGGGACTATGTTACATAGAATGTACAGCACAGAAACAGGCCAATTCATAGAATCATAGAAGGGTTACAGCACAGGAGGTGGCCATTCGGCCCATCGAGTCCACGCCGGCCCTATGCAAGAACAATCCAGCGAGTCCCACTCCCCCGCCCTATCCCCGTAGCCCTGCAATTATTTCCTTTCAAGTACTTATCCAGTTCCCTTTTGAAGGCCGTGATTAAATCTGCCTCCACCACCCCCTCGGGCAGTGCATTCCAGATCCTAACCACTCACTGTGTAAAAAAGTTTTTCCTTCTGTCACCTTTGCTTCTTTTGCCAATCACCTTAAATCAACGTCCTCTGGTTCTTGACCCTTAGAATCATAGAATCATAGAAGTTTACAACATGGAAACAGGCCCTTCGGCCCAACATGTCCATGTCGCCCAGTTTATACCACTACGCTAGTCCCAGTTGCCTGCACTTGGCCCATATCCCTCTATATCCATCTTACCCATGTAACTGTCCAAATGCTTTTTAAAAGACAAAATTGTACCCGCCTCTACCACTGCCTCTGGCAGCTCGTTCCAGACACTCACCACCCTTTGAGTGAAAAAATTGCCCCTCTGGACCCTTTTGTATCTCTCCCCTCTCACCTTAAATCTATGCCCCCTCGTTATAGACTCCCCTACCTTTGGGAAAAGATTTTGACTATCAACCTTATCTATGCCCCTCATTATTTTATAGACTTCTATAAGATCACCCCTCAACCTCCTACTCTCCAGGGAAAAAAGTCTCAGTCTATCCAACCTCTCCCTATAAGTCAAACCATCAAATCCCGGTAGCATCCTACTAAATCTTTTCTGCACTCTTTCTAGTTTAATAATATCCTTTCTATAATAGGGTGACCAGAACTGTACACAGTATTCCAAGTGTGGCCTAACTAATGTCTTGTACAACTTCAACAAGACATCCCAACTCCTGTATTCAATGTTCTGACCAATGAAACCAAGCATGCTGAATGCTTTCTTCACCACCCTATCCACCTGTGACTCCACTTTCAAGGAGCTATGAACCTGTACTCCTAGATCTCTTTGTTCTATAACTCTCCCCAACGCCCTACCATTAACGGAGTAGGTCCTGGCCCGATTTGATCGACCAAAATGCATCACCTCACATTTATCTAAATTAAACTCCATCTGCCATTCATCGGCCCACTGGTCCAATTTATCAAGATTCCGTTGCAATCCTAGATAACCTTCTTCACTGTCCATGATGCCACCAATCTTGGTGTCTTCTGCAAACTTACTAACCATGCCTCCTAAATTCTCATCCAAATCATTAATATAAATAACAAATAACAGCGGACCCAGCACCGATCCCTGAGGCACACCGCTGGTCACAGGCCTCCAGTTTGAAAAACAACCCTCTACAACCACCCTCTGTCTTCTGCCGTCAATCCAATTTTGTATCCAATTGGCTACCTCACCTTGGATCCCGTGAGATCTAACCTTATGTAACAACCTACCATGCGGTACCTTGTCAAAGGCTTTGCTAAAGTCCATGTAGACCACGTCTACTGCACAGCCCTCATCTATCTTCTTGGTTACCCCTTCAAAAAACTCAATCAAATTTGTGAGACATGATTTTCCTCTCACAAAACCATGCTGACTGTTCCTAATCAGTCCCTGCCTCTCCAAATGCCCGTAGATCCTGTCTCTCAGAATACCCTCTAACAACTTACCCACTACAGATGTCAGGCTCACCGGTCTGTAGTTCCCAGGCTTTTCCCTGCCGCCCTTCTTAAACAAAGGCACAACATTTGCTACCCTCCAATCTTCAGGCACCTCACCTGTAGCTGTCGATGATTCAAATATCTCTGCTAGGGGACCCGCAATTTCCTCCCTAACCTCCCATAACATCCTGGGATACATTTCATCAGGTCCCGGAGATTTATCTACCTTGATGCGCATTAAGACTTCCAGCACCTCCCTCTCTGTAATATGTACACTCCTCAAGACATCACTATTTATTTCCCCAAGTTCCCTAACATCCATGCCTTTCTCAACCGTAAATACCGATGCGAAATATTCATTTAGGATCTCACCCATCTCTTGTGGTTCCGCACATAGATGACCTTGTTGATCCTTAAGAGGCCCTACTCTCTCCCTAGTTACTCTTTTGCCCTTTATGTATTTGTAGAAGCTCTTTGGATTCACCTTTGCCTGATCTGCCAAAGCAATCTCATGTCCCCTTTTTGCCCTCCTGATTTCTCTCTTAACTCTACTCCGGCAATCTCTATACTCTTCAAGGGATCCACTTGATCCCAGCTGCCTATGCATGTCATATGCCTCCTTCTTCTTTCTGACGAGGGCCTCAATCTCCCGAGTCATCCAAGGTTCCCTACTTCTACCAGCCTTGCCCTTCACTTTATAAGGAATGTGCTTACCCTGAACCCTGGTTAACACACTTTTGAAGGCTTCCCACTTACCAGACGTCCCTTTGCCTGCCAACAGACTCTCCCAATCAACTTCTGAAAGTTCCTGTCTAATACCATCAAAATTGGCCTTTCCCCAATTTAGAATTTTAACTTTTGGGCCAGACCTATCATTCTCCATAGCTATCTTAAAACTAATGGAATTATGATCACTGGTCCCAAAGTGATCCCTCACTAACACTTCTGTCACCTGCCCTTCCTTATTTCCCAAGAGGAGGTCACGTTTTGCCCCCTCTCTAGTCGGGCCATCCACATACTGAATGAGAAATTCCTCTTGAATACACTCAACAAATTTCTCTCCATCCAAGCCCCTAATGCTATGGCTGTCCCAGTCAATGTTGGGAAAGTTAAAGTCCCCTACTATTACCACCCTATTTTTCTTGCAGCTGTCTGTAATCTCCTTACATATTTGCTCCTCAATTTCCCATTGACTATTTGGGGGTCTGTAGTACAATCCTATCAAAGTGATCTCTCCCTTCTTATTTTTCAGTTCTACCCATATCGACTCCGTGGGCGAACCCTCGGATATATCCTCTCTCACTACTGCCGTGATGTTCTCCCTAATCAAGAACGCAACTCCCCCTCCTCTCTTACCTCCTGCTCTATCTTTCCTATAGCATCTGTACCCTGGAACATTGAGCTGCCAGTCCTGCCCCTCCCTTAGCCATGTTTCAGTAATAGCTATAACATCCCAGTCCCATTTACCCATCCATGCCCTGAGTTCATCTGCCTTGCCCATCAGACTTCTTGCATTGAAATAAATGCAGTTTAATCTAGACTTCCCTTGGTCTTTGCCCTGCTTTCTCAGACCATCTGTCCGGTCATGTTTTGTACACTCTCCCTTACTGCCTTTTGTTTCTGTCACCACTCCCTTCCGCCAATGGGAACAGTTTCTCTCTATCTACTCTGTCTAGACCCTTCATGATGTTGAATAGCTCTATCAAATCTCCTTGCAACCTTCTCTGTTTCAAGGAGAACAACCCCAGCTTCTCCAGTCTATCCACTTAACTAAAGTCCTTCATCCTGGAATCATTCTAGTAAATCTCTTCTGCACCCTCTCTAAGGCCTTCACATCTTTCCTAACATGCGGTGCCCAGAACTGGACACAATACTCCAGTTGTGGCCGAACCAGTGTTTTATAAAGGTTCAACATGACTTCCATACTTTTGTACTCTATGCCTCTATTTATAAAGCCCAGATTCCTGTATGCTTTTTTAACCGCTTTCTCAACCTGCCCTGCCACCTTCAAAGATTTGTGCACATATACCCCCAGATCTCTCTGTTCCTGTACCCCTTTTAGAGTTGTGCCCTCTAGTTTATATTGCCTCTCCTCATTCTTCCTACTGAAATCTATCACTTTGCATTTTTCTGTGTTATATTTCATCTGCCATGTGTCCGCCCATGCCACCAGCCTGTCTATATCCTCTTGAAGTCTATCACTATCCTCCTCACTGTTTACTACCCTTCCAAGTTTTGTGTCATCTGCAAATTTTGAAATTGTGCCCTGTACACCCAAGTCCAAGTCATTAATATATATCAAGAAAAGCAGTGGTCCCAGCACCGACCCCTGGGGAACACCACTGTACACCTCCCTCCAGTCCGAAAAACAACCGCTCACCACTACTCTCTGTTTCCTGTCACTTAGCCAATTCTGTATCCATCTTGCTACTGCCCCTTTATTCCATGGGCCGCAATCTTGATGATAAGCCTACCATGCGGCACTTTACCAAACGCCTTTTCAAAGTCCATCTACACCACATCAATTGCATTGCCCTCATCTACTCTCTGTTACCTCATCAAAAAACTCTTTCATTTTAGTTAAACATGATTTTCCTTTAACAATTCTGTGCTGGCTTTCCCTAATCAATCCACACTCGTCCAAGTGACTGTTAATTCTGTCCCAGATTATCGTTTCTAAAAGTTTCCCACCACTGAGGTTAAACTGAGTGGCCTATAATTTCTGGGTTTATCCTTACACCCTTTTTTGAACAAGGGTGTAACATTTGCAATTCTCCAGTCGTCTGGCACCACCCCCTTATCTACGGATGTTTGAAAGATTATGGCCAGTACCTCCGCAATTTCCACTCTTACTTCCCTCAGCAACCTAGGATGCATCCCATCCGGACCGGGTGACTTATCTCATTTGGTCCAACAGGGCTATGCTGGCGTTTATGTTCCACACGAGCCTCCTCCCACCCCTCTTCATCTAACTCTAACAGTATATCCTTCTATTCCTTTCTCCCTGATGTTCCCAATATCAATTCATTATATCTGAAAGATATGGTATCCCTTGTGATTTTTCTAAACAGCACAATACCGATATCAGTTTATTGTAGTGGTGTGTGGGGAATGAAAAGGAATAAAACAGACTTCATGCTGACCTGGGCGCAGGTCTCTCTGCTGGTAGTTCATACTGCAGTTAAATTTGTTCAGCCACTGAGTGTAATTACTCACCCGCACACACCCATCAGCTCCAACAGTGATAAGTTCTCCTTCATCCAGCACAAACTGATTTATAGACCCATGATGACAGGTCTTGCCATCCCTTCTGCACAGTTCCACCTTGATAAGACCACCATCCCACAACAGCATATTGCCCCATTCAGAACCAGATACTACCTGCAAGAAAACAGCACATTCTCAGACACAAGTAAAATTAGATAGAATCATTCAGTGGAACGGACAAATGTTGTCATGGCCAACACTTACCTCTCAACCAACATTACTAAAAATAAGATTAACTGGTCATTCATTTCACTTGCTGTGCATAAATTGGCTGCCACATTCACCTACAAAACAACAATGACTGCACTTCAAAAGTATTTCATTGGCTGTGAAGAGTTTTGGGACATATGAAAGGCACTATATAAATGCAAGCTCTTTCTTTCTTGCCTCAATTTAGTTTCAACCATTTTTCTTTGATGTGGAGATGCCGGTGATGGACTGGGGTGGACAAATGTAAGGAATCTTACAACACCAGGTTATAGTCCAACAAATTTATTTTAAAATCAATTTTAAAATAAATTTGTTGGACTATAACCTGGTGTTGTAAGATTCCTTACATTTTTCTTTGTGTAACGATTGATTGCCACTCAGGTCTGCTGATGTCGTACGGTAGGACTAGATCACAAACAAACCTCAGGAGGCTTGAGCCTTCATCACTGTACTTGTGTCCGGCCTGAGAATGGTGAATTTTCCCGAGTGCAGTGCAGGAGAATTCACCATTCTCAAGCCGGACACAAGTACAGAGGTATTGAGACGGATCTCTTGAAAAACAATTCCCAGGATTCAACGTGTGGATTGGGATCTCATACATCAGATAGATTTATCTGGAGAACAACTGGGATGCATCTCATTGATGGTTCAGTCAGATGTTCACTGTTGTCATGGTAGCGGTCTGCCAAAGTGGGGCTGAACCTGTTACCCAGTCTCGTGCTGTGTCCATGGAGGCGACGGGTGAGTTTGAACGTAAAGCAGCATTTTGACTTGAAATGCGTCAAGCACTCTGTGTTTTGTTTCAAATTTCCAGTGAGCAGCCTAGTAATCACGGAGCAGGAGCCTTCCTGGACCACCACCCAGAGCAACTGAACGTAGGGCATGACCAGAATATGTACACAGGGAGCACTGGAAAGTTCATGGACGGAAAAACTCCTCAGTCCACCAGGTCAGTCCCAAAAACCAACAGCTCTCAATTGCTGGTTCCAGTGCTCATTGATATTGCAAACCAGTCCTCTCCTCTTCGTAACAGGACAGGATATAAGGAAAGGCTTCTTGTCTGATAAGCAATCCTACTCTTACTTTCAGCCTCCAACCTATCTCTCCCTCTCTCCCAATCACAACCTCCATTTGAAATATTGAGACACATTATAAGGTGCTGCATAAATGGAGGTCTTTCCTTCTAAGTGCCTGTGACAACCATATAATTGATAGCAAAAAATGATCAATCATTTGTAAAAAAGTAGCACTAACATATCTTGTAAATACATCCTTCACAAGCCTCCTCTTCCTTGCATCCTCATATCTTATGCATATCTCCCACACATTCCTCCCCTTCTCTGAGTCCGATCTTTTATCTATCTCCTACAAGCTTTTCCTCTACCTGCATCCTCACTGTGTTCAAATTAAGACAAATAGGACCATCTCCTGCTCTAATTTATTGTCTCCCAAGATCTCAAAACTTAGGAGCTCCTCAGTGCTCTCTTCCTCTAACAATTTACCGGCTTTTAAATTCCATCACCTGACACCTATTTCATGATTTATCTAATCTTCTGTTCTGCTCAACCCCCATCCTAGCTTCCAATATAGATCTTGACCCTTCACCCAGGTTTCTCTAAAGAGGATGTTATAAGATACTGACAGTTCAAATACATCTTACCCGACTAATAAATGCAGGAATTACTGAGTCCCTCATTTTGGTCATAATTCCCTTGCAAACTGTTTCTACCAGAGAATGCAGGCAAAAATTTATATTTATATTCGGGAAATTTTGTGTTGCAGTTTGTGCGAAATAAGAATAATTCCAAAATGCAAAGGATATTTTTAATTAAAATGATAGAAGGTAGTCTAAATTTTACTTCCCAAACATATTTCTCCTTGAATGACTGAATATTTTATCTTCCTTATTAACACAGCGGTCGAAAATTGCTGACTGTACCTTTCCATCTGGCAACTCAACATAACCCTCAATGTCTGTCAGCGTAGTTTTGCCAAACCTGCCAAGTTGACCTTGCAGTTTCAGCCCTGTGAAGGTCTCCACCATCTTCCAAAACCTGCAGTGATTAAGAAAACAAACAATGAGGTGTGAATCTCCACAGTTTCCACGCTTTACAAAGTGCTGATGTGCCTTATTGTAAAGTCATAACACTATATACCAGTATGTACTTTTACTGGGTAATGTTTGGAGACAAACACATCCGACCGCACCTTTGCTCTTTTTGTTAACTGTAAGTCTATGTTAGGAACAATGCAAGTCTACTTCTCAGTATTCCTATACAGTGCCAGAACAGAAAGTGACTGTCAACTGTAGGATAAAAGTAATCAGAAAACCCAGTTTACTTTATATATAAAACAAGGCACCACTGAATTGCCAGTGATGAGTTGCAACCCTACAGCTCTTTGCTTAGCATGTATCTTTGCAGGAAGTATGTCCAACTGCAGCTACTGGCGAACCACATTTCGGAGCTGGAGCAGCGGGTGGATTCGCTGTGGAGCATCCGTGATGCTGAGACTATCGTGGATAGCACGTTTAGTGAGGTGGTCACACCGTAGGTAAAGAAATACGCAGGCAGAAAGGAAATGGGTGACCGCCAGGCAGAGTAAAAGGACTAGGCAGGTAGAGCAGGAGTCCCCTGGGGCCATCACCCACTCAAACAGATATACCGCTTTGGATACTGTTGGGGGAGATGGCTTATCAGGGGAAAGCAGCAAGAGCCAAGTTCGTGGCACCACGGGTGGCTCTGCTGCACAGGAGGAGAGGAAGAAGAGTGGCAGGGCTATAGTGATAGGGGATTCAATTGTAAGGGGAACAGATAGGCGTTTCTGCGGCCGCAAACGTGACTCCAGGATGGTATGTTGCCTCCCTGGTGCTAGGGTCAAGGATGTCACGGAGCAGCTGCAGGACATTCTGGAGGTGGAGGGTGAACAACCATTAGTCATGGTCCATATCGGTACCAACGACATAGGTAAAAAAAGGGATGAGGTCCTGCAAGGTGAATTTAAGGAGTTAGGAGATAAATTAAAAATCAGGACTTCAAAGGTAGTGATTTCAGGATTACTACCAGTGCCACGTGCTAGTGAGTATAGGAACAGGAGAATAGACCGGATGAATGCGTGGCTGCAGGGATGGTGTAGGAGGGAGAGATTTAGATTCCTGGGACATTGGGACCGGTTCTGGGGAAGGTGGGACCTGTACAAGCGGGACGGGTTACACCGGAGCAGGACCGGGACCAATGTCCTCGCGGGGGTGTTTGCTAGTGCTGTTGGGGAAGGTTTGAACTAGAATGGCAGGGGGATGGGAGCCTGAGCGGGGAGACAGAAGGGAGTAAAGTTGAGAACAGCAAGAGAGGGGAAGACCCAGGGGAAATTTACAATACAAATAGTACAAACAGTTGTTCAAGAACAAGTGAAAGGGAAAAACGTAAAGCAGCAGAAAGAAAGTGTACTTTAGGCACAATAGATAAAGTGAAAACTACAAGGCGTAAGGCGATTAACCCAGCATCAAAGCTGAAGGTCAGGCTAGGGTCTGTGGCCCAACTAAGAGTTCTATATACAAATGCATGGAGTATAAGGAATAAATTAAATGAACTACAAGTTCAAATTCAAATTGGAGGGTAGGACATGATTGCTATTACTGAGACATGGCTGCAGGATGGTCAGGATTGGGAACTAATTATACTGGGTTATAAGGTCTACAGGAGAGATAGGGAAAATGGAAGAGGGGGAGGAGTAGCCTTAGTGATTAGAGATGAAATCACTTCAGTGATAAAGGGGGATATAACGAGAGGTAAGCAGCCAACAGAGACCTTATGGGTTGAATTAAGAACTAGGAAAGGATCTAAGACTATAGTGGGAGTTGTGTTAAGACCCCTGGCAGCAGCTCTGAAGTGCTGGATCGTATAAATGCAGAGATTAGACAAGCGTGTAAGAAAGGCATAGTGGTCTTAATGGGGGACTTTAACCTTCACATAGATTGGGAAAAGCAGACGAGCAACTGTCAGAAAGGTAGTGAATTTCTTGAGTGTGTCCGGGATAGTTTTCTACAGCAGTATGTCCTAGAGGCAGCAAGGGGGCAAGCCATACTAGATTTAATAATGAGTAATGAACCAGATTTAGTTAACGGCTTAACTGTGCGTGAACATCTATCCAAAAGCCATCATAACATGATCGAGTTCAATGTAGTGTTTGAAAGGGAAAAAAGTAATCAGCTGCTAAGATTCTAGACTTGGGTAAGGCCGACTTCAATGGGATGAGACAGAGACTGTCCACAGTAAACTCGGCAAATCTGTTAATGGGTAAAACGACTGATGATCAGTGGGAAATGTTTAAAGAAACATTTAACGTGATACAGAATCGGTTTATACTCCTGAGGGACAAGAACTCTACTTGCCAAAAAAAACAGCCATGGACAACTAAAGAGGTAAGGGACAGTATAAGACATAAGGAAAGGGCACACAAAAAGGCAAAAAATGGCACAGATCCTGGCGAATGGGAAAGATACAAAGATCAACAAAGGGTCACAAAACAGATAGTAAGAGCTACAAAAAGAGTACGAAAAGAAACTTGCAAGGGATATCAAAACCAATACGAAGAACTTTTATAGTTACATTAGGAAAAAGAGGGTGGTCAGGAGCAGTGTTGGCCCCTTAAAAACTGAAAGTGGGGATATTGTCATTGACAATGGGGAAATGGCGGACATTTGCGTCAGTATTTACAGTAGCAAAAGAGGATAGCATGCCGGAAATCCCAAGAAAACTAATATTGAATCGGGGACAGGGACTCGATAAAATTAACATAAGTAAAGCAACAGTAACGAAGAAAATAACAGCACTAAAGAGTGACAAATCCCCAGGACCAGATGGTTTCCATCCCAGGGTTTTAAAGGAAGTAGGTGAGCACATTGCAGATGCCCTAACTATAATCTTTCAAAGTTCTCCAGATTCAGGAACTGTCCCTCCAGATTGGAAAATTGCACATGTCACTCCGCTTTTTAAGAAAGGAGAGAGAGGGAAACCAGGGAATTATAGACCAGTTAGCCTAACATCTGTTGTATCTGGAGTCTATAATTAAGGATAGGGTGAATGAAAACCTCGAGAATTTTCAGTTAATCAGAGAGAGCCAACATGGATTTGTGAAAGGTAGGTCGTGCCTGACAAACCTGATGGAATTTTTTGAAGAGGTGATTAAAGTAGTGGATAGGGGAATGTCAATGATGTTATTTATATGGACTTCCAGAAGGCATTTGATAAGGTCCCACATAAGAGACTGTTAGCTAAGTTAGAAGCCCATGGACTCGAGGGAAATGTACGGACTTGGTTAGGAAGTTGGCTGAGCGAAAGGCGACAGAGAGTAGGGATAATGGGTAGGTACTCACATTGGCAGGATGTGACTAGTGGAGTCCCGCAGGGATCTGTCTTGGGGCCTCAATTATTCACAATATTTATTAACGACTTAGATGAAGGCATAGAAAGTCTCATATCTAAGTTTGCCGATGACACAAAGATTGGTGGCATGTAAGCAGTGTTGATGAAAACATAAAATTACAAAGTGATATTGATAGATTAGGTGAATGGGCAAAACTGTGGCAAATGGAATTCACTGTAGACAAATGTGAGGTCATCCACTTTGGATCAAAAAAGGATAGAACAGGGTACTTTCTAAATGGTATAAAGTTAAAAACAGTGGATGTCCAAAGGAACTTAGGGGTTCAGGTACATAGATCATTGAAGTGTCATGAACAGGCGCAGAAAATAATCAATAAGGCTAATGGAATGCTGGCCTTTATATCTGGAGGGCTAGAGTACAAGGGGGCAGAAGTTATGCTGCAGCTATACAAAACCCTGGTTAGACCGCACCTGGAGTAGTGTGAGCAGTTCTGGGCACCGCACCTTTGGAAGGACATATTGGCCTTGGAGGTAGTGCAGCGTAGGTTTACTAGAATGATACCCGGACTTCAAGGGTTAAGTTACGAGGAGAGATTACACAAATTGGGGTTGTATTCTCTGGAGTTTCGAAGATTAAGGGGTGATCTGATCGAAATTTATAATATATTAAGGGGAACAGATAGGGTGGATAGAGAGAAACTATTTCCGCTGGTTGGGGATTCTAGGAGTCGGGGGCACAGTCTAAAAATTAGAGCCAGACCTTTCAGGAGTGAGATTAGAAAACATTTCTACCCACAAAGGGTGGTAGAAGTTTGGAACTCTCTTCCGCAAACGGCAATTGATACTAGCTCAATTGCTAAATTTAAATCTGAGATAGATAGCTTTTTGGCAACCAAAGGTATTAAGGGATATGGGCCAAAGGCAGGTATATGGAGCTCGATCACAGATCAGCCATGATCTTATCAAATGGCGGAGCAGGCACGAGGGGCTGAATGGCCTACTCCTGTTCCTATGTTCCTATATAACTAGGTAAATTCACTGCCCCCACACTCCTCTCTGGAAATGTGGTCCCACAGTGGTATCGTGCTTTCTCTGACCCGCACTTGCTTCAAGTACAGCTCCCTCTTGGGAGTGGGGAACAGTGTCATGGACACTTTCAAGCACAATTCTCTCCACACTAATCTTCCCAGTTTACTCATGCACAATGACTAACTGTTCAAACACAGATACTAACATAGGATGTAACCCAGAACCAATCACAGCTGGGTTTGATCACATACTTGATGTGCCCTGTTCCTGAGGTGGTCAGTTGCTCTTCGTTTTCTAGCGAGAAGGTGACCCGGTAAACATCCTGTGAAAAGGCTTTTGAACGCAGCACCGTTTTTTCCTGCTTCCAATTCCAGATGGTGATCGTGTAATCTGGGTTCCCTCCTACGCTGGTGAGCAGACTACCCGATGGATTGAAGTCAGTGAAAGCATAAGCTTCTTCGGTTCCTCCTGGGAAGGAAGCAGATATAGTGATTATTTCCCACAGTAATTTGCTCATTACAATAATGGCAGGGCCTGAGCCCAGCACCCACGATAGCTGTTGCAATCTACCTAGCGATAGCTACCTATCTCTCACACCCCTGGCACGGACTTTATCAGATGCTAAACAACCTTAAGAAAGAGAAATAAACGGCCAGATACTTACTATTGGGTTCCTCTGGACCTTGAGCCAAAGCTGACAAGCACTTCATATTTTTCAGAGTTCCCTGACCAAACAATTAAGCTTTGAATGACCTGTTTACTTAACAATTAGACTGTGTGACTTTAAAGCAACACGGATCCACCTCAATAAGGCATTATAGGCCGTCCTTTGCAGGACAACGAACGTCTCCTGCTATTACTTAGACTCGCCCTGGCCTGTTTAATCTCCCTGATATTTTGTGCAGCAAGTTGCTGGAAGTGGGAGATGGAAAGGGCACGGTGCCTTCTACAGGGCATCTGGGATCTGTGTGAACAGGGCGAGCAACTGGATATCTCCTTAACCAATCAGATTGAAGGACTGTGAAATGAACAGCACAAGGACTGAAAAAGGAAGTGTAAGTTAGAGTGGGTGAATTCAATGTCAAATCAGGTACAGAAAGAAATAAAGAGAGGGGAAGAAAGATTGGAATGAGAGAGAGAAAAAAAAGAGACAGAAAGGAAAAATTAAAAAAAATGTAAATGTTTAAATCTCCAAAAACAATTAAAACCTGAAGGAATGAGACTCCATACTTGTAATAGTTAATTTTCAGTGCCAGCGAGGTTGACTGGCAGTTATTAACACTTATCAAGTCATTAAAAGAGTACTTAGACTGGAATGGACACTTTCTGTGGTGAGTTTAGATCGTATCTACCGCGCAAATACAGCAACTTCATGCCGTTTAATGATTTTCAATTGTGAGTCTGGCAGCGACATTCTGTTATTGCGAAGCTAACGGCGGAACGGCGGAACTCGGACAGCAACATTTGGATTTCCCTGTTTTACCACGCATCTGCCCTCGCCTGAAGTTGCTGTGCGATTTGCGCATAACGGCGGGCGCCATTCGCCTCACTGTTATTTTCACCGCAAATTCTGGGTCAAAGTGAATTATACGGTATAAACTTCTGACTTTATAAACAGTGTAGCATCTGACTTATCCTGAATAGTGCAATAGGAGGCCCAATAATATAATGCATACAGTCTTTGCATTTCCTGACCATCACACTTCCTGTGTCACAATTTGTTCTCAGCAAATTGCTTGCAATTGATTGGCCCATATGCAAATTTCTTCCAAAAATCTTCACAAAAAAAAGAAATAAGGTAATCATTTGAAATATTATGTACAAAGATGGATAGAAAGAGGCAGAGAGAGAAAAACTCCCCCGTCAACACAAAATATTTATTAAAGGTGTCAGCTGTGGCTCAGTGGTAGTACACTCACCTCTGAGTCAGAAGGTTGTGGGTTCAAGCACAAAATTTAGTCTGACACTCCAGTGCAATACTGAGGGAGTGCTGCACTGTCGGAGGTGCTGTTTTTCAAATGAGACGTTAAACTGAGGCCCCGTCTGCCTTCTCAGACGGACGTAAAAAAATCCCATGGCACTATTTTGAAGACAAAGGAGAGTTCTCTCCGATGTCCTGGCCAATATCTATCCCTCAACCATCATCTAAAAAACAGATTATCTGATCACTATCACATTGCTGTTTGTGGGATCTTGCTGTGCACAAATTGGCTGCTGCGTTTCCTACATTACAACAGAGACTACATTTCAAAAGTACTTCATTGGCTGGAAAGTGCTTTAAGACGTGCTGAGGTCGTGAAAGGTGCTATATAAATGCAAGTTCATTCTTTCTTTTAATACAGGAGGGAGTGAGAAACATAACCTTCAGGTAAGTGCACTGACACCACAGGAGGGAGCAGGCCAGGATTTGTACCCCAGGAACTTCCAGGTCAGCAGAATGACGATAATGTGAGCGAGCTCTCGATTCTCACTGGGTCGGACACGGTCTGTTTGCCATAAATGGGTGGGAAATCATGCCTTAAAGATGCTGACAAATGCTGAAGAATGATGTGAAGAGTTGTGGCCACATAAAAGTAAGTGGCGACATATTGTGCTAACCTTTAAAAAAGGCTGTAAATATTTACACGGCTCATTTGAGCCTTTGCGAAGGCTGCTTGGACGATTGCCAACTATGGATGGACATATTACTGGAGGTTTCAGCACATCAGTCAAACAATCTTTTTCCCATCTCCAATATTTTTATAACTTATAAATGGAAGTGTTCAAAGAAAATGAAAAAAAAATTTTTTTTTCAAATGTCCCTATGATTATTCTTCTGGGTGTTGCCCGCAGCAGTGTCCGGAAGATTAGTTCCTGGAGACTCCAGAGCAATCCTGGAGGGTTGGAAACCCTAGATGTGGGCGACACTGGCAAGGTCGCATTTGTTGCTGAGTAGATCGGAGAGGGAACCTTATTCGCTCAGCGACGTATGTTGGGGTCTTGGCTGGTTTGAATAGAGATGGAGCTGAGAGTGGGCTGCTCAATATGACGGTGCTCCCCCTCACCTCCCCCAGATTTACTGCAGCTGCCACACTGCATGTGGCGCAGGCTCCAAGGACCATGTGCAGGTGACTGACCCACTGAGGCACATCGTGAGTGTATGTCTTAAAGCAAGTTTTCAGCAGGTGCCTGGGACTTCAGCTTTGGGAAGAATATGGGCAGGGAGCAGCTCAGAGAGGTGCAAGAAACTGGGCCAGGTAACCTGTCACAATTCAATTCATCACCCTGTTCACAGTTAGTTGGAGGAAATTTCGCGACTGAAATTGCGTCAATGTGGCAAATTTCTGATGATGGGCCGGAAAACGGGGTAGGATTCAGACACCAGAGATCTGCACATTTTTGACTTGGCTGCAAATCCCAGAAGTGGGGGCAGGTGTAAGAAGTTACCTCCAATCCCTCTCTTGTTGCCCTTACTGTTACCCCCAAACCCTCGTTACCCCCAAGCCTTCTTGTTGCCCTCAGTTATAGAATCATACAGCACGGGAGGCCATACAGCCCATCGTGCCTGAGTTGGCTCTTTGAAAGAGCTATCCAATTAATTCCACTCCCCAGCTCTTTCCCCATAGCCCTGCTTATTTTTCCTTTTCAAATATTATCCAATTCCCTTTTGAAAGTTACTATTGAATCTGCTTCCACCGCCCTTTCAGGAAGTCCATTCCAGATCATAACAACTCGCTGCGTAAAAAAATTACTCCTCATCTCCTCTCTGGTTCTTTTGTCAATTATCTTAAATCTGTGTCCTCTGGCTACCAACCCTCCTGCCTGTGGAAACAATTTCTCATTTATCAAAGCCCTTCGTAATTTTAAATACCTCTAATAGATCTCCCCTTAACCTTCTCTGCTCTACAACAACAACTTGTACTTATGTCGTGCCTTTAACGTAGTAAAATGTCCCAAGGCGCTTCACAGGAGCATTATCAAACAGAATTTGACACCAAGCCACAAAGGAGATATTAGGACAGGTGGTCAAGGAGGTAGGTTTTAATGAGCGTCTTATAGGAGGATAGAGAGGTAGAAAGAGGGAGAGGTTTAGGAAGGGAATTCTAGAGCTTAGGGCCTAGGCACAAAGGTAGGTGGGAAAGTAAGTTGTGAAGAGGACATAAGGAGTCTGCAAAGGGATATAGATAGGTTAAGTGAGTGGGCAAAAATTTGGCAGATGGAGTATAATGTGAGAAAATGTGAACTTGTCCACTTTGGCAGGAGGAGTAGAAAAGCAGTATATTATTTAAATGGAGAAAGATTGCAGAACTCTGAGGTACAGAGGGATCTGGATGTCCTAGTACATGAATCACAAAAAGTTAGAATGCAGGTACAGCAAGTGATTAGGAAGGCAAATGCAATGTTGTCATTTATTGCAAGGGGAATGGAATATAAAAGTAGAGATGTTTTGCTACAGTTGTAAAGGGCATTGGTGAGACCACATCCAGAATACTGTGTGCAGTTTCGGTCTCCTTATTTAAGAAAGGACATAATTGCTTTAGAGGCGGTTCAGAGAAGGTTCACACGACTGATTCCTGGGATGAGGGGGTTATCTTATGAGGAAAGGTTGGACAAGTTAGGCCTGTGTACACTGGAGTTTAGAAGAATGAGAGGTGATCTTATTGAAACATATCAGATCCTGAGGGGACTGGAAGAGGTAGATGCTGAGAGGATGTTTACCCTTGTGGGAGAGACTAGAACTAGGGGCCACAGTTTAAAAATAAGGGGGTCTCCCATTTAAGACGGAGATGAGGAGATTTTTTTTCTCTCAGAGGGTCGTGAGTCTGTGGAACTCCCTTCCCCAGAGAGCGGTGGAGACAAGGTCATTGAATATTTTTAAGGCTGAGTTAGATAGATTCCTGATTAACAGGGAGTCAAAGTTATAGTAGGTAGACGGGAAAGTAGGGTTGAGGTCACAATCAGATCAGCCATGATCTTATCAAATGGCAAAGCAGGCTCGAGGGGCCGAATGGCCTACTCCTGCTCCTGCTCTTAATTCGTATGTTCGTATGTAGGCAGCTGAAGGCACAGCCGCCAATGGTGGGGTGATGAAAATTGGAGATGCACAAGAGGCCAGCACCCTCTCCAATGGCCTGACATCCTTCCTATAGTGTGGTGCCCAGAATTGGACACAATACTCCAGCTGAAGCCTAACCAGTGATTTATAAATAAATAGTCCAGCATGTATGATTCAGAGAATAAGAAAGGAAGTGATTCTCAAATGATCTTCCGCAAGATGGCTGCACGGTATCAATCTAATTCTGGTGCAGTTTTCTGTTGGCCCCAAGAAAAGCTAGGACAGTATTATGCTGTGAAACAAATACAAGTCTGAGTTAAGTCAAGCATCTTCTGCTAAAAGCTTTCCTGAAAGTTTAATTACCCATTTTTTTGAAATTAGGTCCATGAATATGAAGAAAGTGATATGTGAATGTATTTGCTGCTCAAACAGCAAAAGCAATTAGTACTATGTTCATTCTTAAGGTAATCAAATCACTTGTAAATATTTAAGAACAGGATGGGAAATTATAAAATACTCTTAGAAGGTGCAATGGTTTAGTGGTTAGAAGGATAAGCTGATACTGTTAGGAGCATATGCTGATAGGGTTAGATGAAGAGGGGTGGGAGGAGGCTCGTGTGGAGCATAAACACTGACAAAGACCAGTTGGGCCAAATGGCCTGTCCCTGTGCTGTAGAATCTATCTAATTCTCTATTTAAGAAAGGTTCAGCATAACTTCCTTGCTTTTCTATTCTATGCCTCTATTTATAAAGCCCAGGTTCCCGTATGCTTTTTTTAAACAGCCTTCTCAACTTGTTCTGCCGCCTTCAAATATTTGTGTATGTGAACGACCCCAGGTCGCTCTGTTCTGCACCCCCTTTAAAATTGTGCTATTTAGTTTATATTGCCTCTCCTCATTCTTTAGACAAAAATACATCACTGCAATTACCCCTGACCCCTCTCTTGTTGGCCTCACAGTTACTCCAAAATGTGCCATTTTTTCCTCCAAACTGTGGAACTGAAAGCATCCCAGGGCACTGATACCATCACCCCAAACTGTAAACAGTCACTGTTCACAACACAAACTTGTGTTTAATGTGCACCTTGTATTTTGATAAGCCCTTGGTACCTCTCAGTTCAGTCCTTAATCCTATTCTGGAGCTTTGTCAACCAGAGGGCCAGAGATGCTGCACTGTGGGATTGTGAGCCTCTTGGGACCACGGTGGACCTTGTCTCAGGGCTGCTGAGTCCTGGGTGTACCCTGCAACATTACTGCAGGTGCATGGGCTTCCTGGTCCTATCTCCTTCCATCTGCGTGAACAGGCATCTGAGGGAACTGACTGATGACCACACATGTGTCTTCAACAGGAGTGAGGGCAGAGTGGGGTAGGCTCCTGCCAATGTGATGTGCTGGGTCCTGGATCTGAGTGCCCACTGGTGATAGTTAGGTCCTGGAGATCCCGGGAAACGAAGCTCGGAAGCAGTACACCCCAAGGCCAAGGGTCAATACCTCCACGTTAGAGGCACTGGAAGCTGGAGGCCGCTCCATTAGAAGTTCCTGGGGCTGCCGCTGCCGCTGGCACTCCCTCCAGATATTGCTGCATCATATTGAAATCCTCTCAGATGTTGGCGCTCAGAATGGCATTTGACTCCCACCATTTGCCACAGTGCCTCCCATGTATGATGCTCATCAAGCATCCTTTTTAAAGCAGGGTCCTGAAACTGAGTTCACGTGCTCTAGAGCCAAGGGCTGATATCTCCCACGACATCCTTCTGCTCTGTGCACCACCCAATGACAAACTCTCATCGGGGCTATCTGTTCACATCCTCCTCCCTTCCCCCCTCGGATGGTTCTCTCAGGATTGGTGGGTGAGAAAGGATGAATTACGGCCTGGGTGAGGATGTGGTGGTTAAAGCAGGGGTGGAAAGGCCTTGCCCGCTTTCCTCTTCCACAACGGGATCTTGCTGTTTCTCATCAAGAGGGAAATAAAACAAAGAGATGTTGGAGTGTTGGGCAGTTACTGGATGATTCCTCAGTAGCAGCAGTAGGCCCATCAGGTTTCTTGCCATGCCTGTGTTCTCATGCCATTAAGCAGGCAAGCTGCTGCTGGTCCTGACAAACCCATCAGCCCTGTCCTTGCAAACCTACATTGGCTCCCGGACCCCAAAGCCTCCAAATTAAAATTCTTATCCGCATGTTAAACCCCTCATGGCCTCTCCCCTCCCTATCTCTGTAACCTCGTCCAGGCCTACAACTCACCCAAAATCTACTTTACTCCAACACTGGCCTCTCGTGCATCCCTCCCTTTGCCCCAACATTGGCGGCCATGCTCTCAACCCACTTATGCTCCATGCTCTGGATTTCCCTCCCTAAACCCCTAAACGCTTCACCAACTCCATCTCCTACAAGACCCTCCTTAAAACCCACTTCTTTGACCAACCCTTCCTAATTTGGTGTCGATGTTTCTCTGATTACGCCTTTATGAAGCACCTTGGGACATTTTACTAAATTAAAGACACTATAAAAATACAAGATATTGTTGTTGTATTATATTGATCTGCATTTTAACAGCAGGTGGGCAGCACGGCGTGCTGTGGAAACAAAGGAGCCATCAATGGTTGCAGGCTACGTTTGGGCTGGGGTGGTAGGGAAAATAAGAACCTCAAAAGCTCGCACCCTGTTTTCCTCTCCCAATCACTAGTGCTTCCACCAACAACTTGTATTTATATAGCACCTTTAATCTAGTAAAACGTTCCAAGGTGCTTCACAGGAGCATTATCAAGCAAAATTTGACACATAAGGAGATATTAGGACAGGTGACAAAAAGCTTGGTCAATGAGGTAGGTTTTAAAGGAGGAGAGAGAGATAGAGAGGTAGAGAGGTTTAGAGAGGGAATTCCAGAGCTTAGGACCTAAACAGCTGAAGGCACGGCTGCCAGTGGTGCAGCAATTAAAATCGGGGCTGCGCAAGAGGCCAGAATTGGCCTCGCAGGATTGAACTCACCTCGCAGGATTCTGTACGGCTTCAGGGAAGGATATTCATAGATAATAATGTGAGGCTTCACGCCCTTTTCACCTACGGCAAAATAGTTTCCGCTTGGATGAACCTACAGAGGTGAATAATAAAACAGGAATTAGCTGCCTAAACTGGGTGAATAAAACTACTCGCCCTGCGCTCGGTGACTGTGCCATGAATCCCTGCTTTTGCACCGAGTTTTTTTTAAATTTTCTTTCTGTTGCCTTCCAGCACAGTAAGCAAGAGACTTGTACTCAGAGAGGACAAAACAAGTACAAGAGTCTACTGAAGCTGTACAGAGAATGCAGATCATTAGAAAAAGCTCATCCCTCTCCCACCTTACACTCCAATTATATTTTGAACATCCCAGTACTTTTGCCTCTAATAACCCTTCCTAGCAGATAATTCCAAATGCTTATTCCTCTTTAAATAAAAAGTTCTTTCTGATATTTGTTTCAATTCATTTTCCACCATTTAAATCTCTCCCCTCTGGTTCTAATTCACTAGCTCACTCAAATGGTATTCTGAGATTATGCAGATTAATATGTTATACACCCCATTGAGGTCACTCCTTAACCGCCTTCTCTCTGGACTAGAATTTGAACTTTTCGAATCCTTCCTCACCCCTTTACACTGGGATTAGTCTTGTTGCTTTTCTCTGCACTTTGTCAAATGATTGTGCATCTTTTCGTAACGTGGTTCCCTGAATTCCAAGTGTCAACATTGTAAACTCTCAGCATGACTTCCGAGGCTTATAATTCAATTGTTTTGGCTTTATGCCTCAACCGCCTATTAAGGTAACCGCTTAATTGTTTCACAACTAGCAACTCAGAACCTTTCTAAACCTCTCTATACAAATTCAATTTGATTCACAGTATATATATATGATTCAGATTCATTTGTCATTTATATGCCCATTGTGTAGCCAATCTAAGAAAAGAACAAACTTGAATTTATATAGTTCCTTTCACATCCTGAGTACACCCCAAAGTGCTTCACAACCAAGAACTACTTTTGAAGTGCAGTCCCTATAGGGAAAAGCGGTAGGGAATTTGTAATCAGCAAGGTCCAACAAACGGTAAAGAGGTAAATCGACAGTTAACCTGTTTTTTTGAAGGTGTTAACTGAGGGATAAATATTGGCCAGGATACGGGGAGGATTCCCCGGCTGATTTTCGAGAGGGCAGACAGGGCCTCGGTTTAATGCCTCGTCCAAAAGATGACACCTCTGACAGTGCAGCACTCCCTCAGTACTGCACTGAAGTGTCAGCCTGGATTATGTGCTTAAATCTTTGGACAACACAATTTCAAAATAGCTTATTAGACTACAATTAATCAGATTAAGTATTTTACAGTCACAGCAGTTAATAAGTAATTCACTTTCAGATATCTGAACATGATAAGAAATACTAGTATTATTTAGTGAGCTCAAAACGAATTTAACAAACATTTTTGCCTGTTTCAAATGCAGCAATGACCAAACTAGCTATATGTTTATAAATTAATGCATTTTGCACTATTATATATTTTCCTCGTATTTTGGGGAGGAGGAAGAAGAAATATCATACCATCACAATGCCAATGCCTCCTCCACTGCTGCTTCGAATGTAATTTTGCTTCTTGGTCTTAATATTCATGAGGATTACCAGGTTACCAGCCACAAACATTATGGTTTGCTCATCTATGAGTTGAATGTTCACTCGCCGTCTGCAGTCGTAGCCAAAAGAATATCTGGGATCAAAAATGGTCAAGAAAAACAAGACACAGGAATTAATTTGGGAATGAAATTAAATTTACAGTACACTGGGAGTAATTTGGAGATGAAATTAGATTTACTGTACACTGGGGGTAATTTGGAGTTGAAATTAGATTTATTATAGAGATTAATTTGAGAATGAAATTTAATTTACTGTACACAGATTCATTTGGGAATGAAATTACATTTACTGTACATTGGGATTAATTTGGAGATTAAATTTAATATACATGGATTAATTTGGGAACAAAATTAACTTTACTATACACTGGGATTAATTTGGGAATGAAATTAAATGTACTATACACTGGGAGTAATTTGGAAATGAAATTAAATTTACTGTTCACTGGGATTAATTTGGGAATGACATTAAATTTATTATACACAGATTAATTTGAGAATTAAATTAAATTTACTATATACATATTCATTTGAGAATGAAATTAAATTTACTATACACTGGAATTAATTTAGGAATGAAAGTGAATTTACTATACACTGGGATTCATTTGGGAATTAAATTACAATTACTGTACATTGGGATTAATTTGGGTGTGAAATGAAATGTACTGTACACTGGGATTAATTTGGAAGTGAATGAAGGGATTCGCAAAATTTCACATGTTCCCCCCCCCCCCCCACCCCGAGGATTTATTGGAGTTATTAAAGAAACCCTGTTGTGACTGTGTTTTAAAAAATCCAGGGTCTCTCAAAATGGCTGTGGTCAGACACATGGCCAAGGGCCTGCAGCATTTGAAATTGGATTCTCTGACAGCTTGGCAGGCTCCGTGTTTAACACGTCTGTAAACACCTTTCCACAAGAGCAGACAGGGCTCTTTGAACAATGCAGTTGCATTCACGCCCTGAGGTAAGCCATCAACGTTGCCTACCTACACAATCAAAATTCGAGCAGGAGTAATCCCAGGACTAAAGGTGACCCATTAAGGAACATTCGGAACAAAGTAAAGCAGTTATGGAACCGATCAGTACAGGTACCGGCCATTAATGTAAATGGGCCAAGATCGGGGCCCTTTTGTCTTCCGCTTTTGCGCCCAAATCGGACAATGGAGCAAACTGATGAGGCATGAAAATAACCTATTACCGGGAGGGTATAACTGGGGCGTCCCAGAACCTCTCTCTCTCTTTCTCTTTGCCTCGGCCCGGCATCCTGCTTGCCTGCTAGCAACCAAGGAAGGCCGTCTAGTAAACATCGCAACCACGTGTCGACGGCAGCAGCAGGACACAGGGGCCAGACCTTTTCATCTGTTTCATCGACGAGCATTATTTTTTTTCTGGCCGTCACAAGACAACCTCGCTAGGTGTAAGGGTGGGACTTAAAGGGGTATTGCTAAAATTGTGATTTTAGAATTTTCCCTCAACGTGTCCGTTTCTTCCACCCCGTTAAGTGTAAGACTGTATTGCATCCATAGCGATTCCTTTATCTTCTGTATAATACTGTTTATCTTGTAGTTTTAGTTTTCTTATTAATAAACATTGGTTTTCCTTGCACCAATCCACTGCTCTGTTCGTCTGTCCTTATTACCGCTCGATAAGTCCTGAGCTCAGAATCAGGAAGGGGAAAGCGATTCGAAACTGCACAGCGGGCAGGGCAGCTCAGGAAAACATAACTGGCTGACCTACAATAAGCCCCGGAAACAAAACCTCTTACAGTGAAATTAAATTTTCTGTAAACTGGGATTAATTTTGGAGATTAAATTATATTTAATATATGCTGGGATTAATTTGGGAATTAAATTAAATTTACTAAACACTGGGATTAAATTGGAGATTAATTTAAATTTATTGTATATTGGCATTAATTTGAGAATTAAATTAAATTTACTGTACAATGAGTTTAATTTGAGAATGAAATTAAATTTAATATACACTGGGATTAATTTGGAAATGAAATTAAATTTACAATACCCTGGGATTAATGTGAGAATGAAATTAAATTTATTATACACTGGGATTACAATGTTCTGACACAAAATGTTTATGTAGAGTGTAAAGCATTTCTGCTGTTTTAATAAGGATACATAAAGGTGAGGAGATTTTCTGGAATCCCCGACTCCGGTGAGATGAACGGCTTTGAGCATAAATCCTCATAGTCATAGAAGAAGTCATCCAAGAGTATTGTTTCTTCCACCTTCTCGCTTGTTTCTTCGACCCCCTCCTCTGTAAGTTGCTCTACAATTAAACAGCACTACATGTTTGGTTCTCCTGCAAATGCTGCTCATATATTTCAGCTATACTTCCTAATGCTGTTGATGCACAACCAAGCCACCTATCGGATAATGAGCACATGTTTCAAACATAGACCGAGATAAAGACACTGATTCCATTCTTCAAACAGCACCAGGGGTAAATGCAAAAATCACAGGGGCGACAGGCCTTAAAATCAGATTGGAAGTGATTTTCCGCTGGTCTCATCCGATTTATGCAGACAAATCAAGCAATGCCAACTGGAAAACTGGACGGAGAAGCATTATGCTCCCGGAGCTCCACCCACATTATGTCACACGCAATTTGGGGGCATGGAGATCCAGCGTTAGAAGTGTCTGCCACAAACAGTTTCTTTTAAACATTCATTTTGGGGCAAGGGCATTCTGCATGCCATTTTCCACCAATCTGGATGCAGGATGTCATTTCTAAATCACTCCGCTACAAAATGGGTACCCAGAGCTGCTCAGTGATGGTAAGCAAATCAAGGTATTCATATCAGGTAAGGGTATTAAGGCATATGGATCAAAGTCAGGTAATGGAGTTGAGGTACAGATCAGATATGATCTGATTGAATGCTGGTACCTCCAAAGGCACCACTATATGTGAGTGCTTGACTAGTGGTAATGGCGGATGGTTCTTCAGAAGCACTCCTATCACACTTTGCCTGCTTTCAGTGGCACTGTACGAAAGACGGAAGGCAGGGTGTGCAACAGCCAGCATATCCCGATTGCCTCCACCCACCGAGATGCCATCATCCTTATCTGCAGGCATTGGAATACCAACCTGGCAACAACCAAGCTTCAGAGAGGCAGAGCTGTGCCATCTGCTGCAAGGACACCTGCAGCTACTCTACAGCATAAGGCTGATACATCCAGTGACAGTAATGGTCGGCTGCGGCCTAAAACTTGGCTGCACCTCCTCGCAGGCATGCTACAATGCGGACCTATGGGGGAGCAGAGTGGCACGGGGGCAACTCTCCTCACGCACGACCCTTTTCACTTCACCAGCCTTCAAACAGGGGATCAGAGGCTTGACTGCTCCGTTGTTTGCCGGCAGACTCATGCTTGCTCCTTGGACTTGCTTTCCCTTCACTTTTCCTGTCTCTTCTTAATTCCCTGCCCCTACAGCTTAGGCACAGGCTGCTAATTGATTGAGATGTCTTCCGAGACTTCCCAAAGACCAGCAGAATTTTTCTCGTTATGCTTCGACAATCTGCTGCATATTTCCAGCATTTTCTGCTTTAGTGAAAAAAAACTACATAAATACATAAGGCTCTCGGTGTATACAGCTGCAGGGCCAGGTAAACCTCTCATGTTGTATGTCTCTGTATTGTGCCAAGCCCCATTTATGTGCATCCTACCAGTTCCACTATCAAAAACATGTTTACTAGACATTTTTTAAATGGGGAAAAGAATCACCCTGAGCACTTGACACTTAAGTGAATGCCAATGCTGTTTGGTGCTATCCTTTTGTATTTAACTAATACAACTGTTTAATTAGTATATGATAATGGACTTCTTTTCCTGTTTTGGGACTGGAGTATGCAGACTATTTGAAAATAATTTCAACTTAAGATGCAAACTTCAGTCATCGACCAACCGAACTCCACCCCTGGGCTGACCGACTGACCAAACTCCACCCCTGGGCCAACCGACCGACCGAACTCCGCCCCGGGCCAACCGACCGAACTCCAACCCTGGGCCGACCGACCGATTGAACTCCACCCCTGGGCCGACCAAACTCTACCCCTGGGCCGACCGACCAAACTCCACCGCTGTTTAAAAGGACTAGGTGCAGCAGCTCTTGGAAGAACACGCCAATCAATAGCAATCGCTGTAGAACCGGCTCCCACAGCAGCATGTAATGCCACCTGCATCAATCATCCTCTGCAGCAAAGTTGGTTCCAACTCATTCAGGGAAAGTGCAACAGGTTTAGATGTCAACGCACTATATAAAAGGTACTTGGAGGGAATCATACACACAATGATTCACCAGTGCTGTGATATCTAAAACATCATGTTCATCACCGTCGCCATTGTTAACTCAGCTTGTTCCTGGTGGTATACAGAGAATGTGAAAAGGAACAACTAAATGTGTAAAGCCACCAATTTAAGTTGAAAAAGGGACTGAGATAGATGTTCACAGTCTCTCGAAATGAAACGATAGGAAATCTTAAAAGAAACAGAGACGATGGTAATGGGCTTTCACCTCCTTCTTCAGTTGCAGCCTTTGTTTCATCCCCCTGCACATCATTTTCATGATTCTGGTTACGATCAGCAGCACCACGGGACTCAGCGGCTGCCTCCTGCTTTTTTTCTTGTTATTGTGACAAACAAAATGGAGGAAATCTTTAATATACTGTAACAATCAACAAAGGGCATCACCCTCTGACCCAGCATCCACACTAACACACACCACAGTTTCACTTTCACAGTTACATGTATCTACTATGTTAAAATCGGTGCATCCCGTCACAAGTAAACAGGCCTTATGTACACTTCAATGTTCACTGTGGCCACACCTGTGTTACACCTGGTGACACTCCCCGCCCGTTTTGACTAGGATTTTCCCGTTAGTGTGACAGCTTCCGACCTGGAATACTTTAAGAAGGGCATGACGCCTTCACATAGTTGCCAGCTCTGGTCACTGGATAGCACTGCAGAGCAGACACGTTTCCTTTACCACCATTGGGAATCTCGATTGTGTGAGCTGAGAGAGAACATGAATGCTGCCTTTTAACTTCTGAAAGATGTGCTTTTTAAAATATTTTTAACTTTTTTCCTGTTGGGTTATATTGGGTCACTCCTCCCTGCGCGAAACCTGCTGCTCCTGCCTCAATTCCAACTGCGTCAGACAAGTGCCAAGCAATGACCATCTCCAACAAAAGAGTGTCTAATCACCTCCCCTTGACATTCAACTGCATTACCATCGCCGAATACAGCACCATCAACATCCTGGGGGTCACCAATGACCAGAAACTTAACTGGACCAGCCATATAAATACTGCGGCTACAAGAGCAGGTCAGAGGCTGGGTATCCTGCGGTGAGTGACTCACCTCCTGACTCCCCAAAGCCTTTCCACTATTTACAAGGCACAAGTCAGGAGTGTAATGGAATACTCTCCACTTGCCTGGATGAGTACAGCACCAACAACACTCAAGAAGCTCAACACCATCCAGGACAAAGCAGCCCGCTGATTGTCACCCCATCCACCACCCTAAATATTCACTCCCTTCACCACCGGCGCACCGTGGCTGCAGTGTGTACCATCCACAGGATGCACTGCAGCAACTCGCCAAGGCTTCTTCAACAGCACCTCCCAAACCAGAGACCTCTACCACCTAGAAGGACAAGAGCAGCAGGCGCATGGGAACACTGCGTATGTGCCCCTCCAAATCATACACCATCCTGACTTGGAAACATATCGCCGTTCCTTCATCGTCGCTGGGTCAAAATCCTGAAACTTCCTACCTCTGTCCCGCTCACCTTCTTGCTCACAATCTCTCTCACACATTCTGCCTCCTTCTCCGTCTGTCTGTCTGTCTGTCCCTTTCACGCAGTCTCTCTCTTCCTCCCTGTCTCTCTCCATCTGTCTGTTACTGCCTCTTACACAATGGGGGTAATTTTAAACCCCAAGAACGGGTGGGTTGGGGGCTGGTGGGAGTTGAAAATAGTTGTTTTTTAGGGTCGTAACCGCAAAATTTTCGGACTTTGCATTCCCAGTGGGAAGCCTGTACTTTTCCGCGCTGATGTTAAACCCGGAAATAAAGCCGGGTTGCGGTCACGACCCAAAAAACAACTATTTTCAACTCCCACCCGCCCCCAATCCACCCGTTCTTGGGGGTTTAAAATCACCCCCAATGTCTCCTCACTCAGACCCATATAACCTCTCAGTGTCTGTGTGTGTCTCTGTTTCTCTCTCCAGCACCTTTCTCTCAAGTGTCTACCTAATCTCTCTGCCTCTCACTTCCTCACTCTGTCTCTCACCTCTGCCCGTTACTTTGTCTCTCTCTCACTCTCTCTTACACTCACTCTGTTCCCCTATCCCTCTCCCTCCCTATCCTCAATTCTTTGCTCATCGTGCTTATGCCAGTTCTTTGACAGAGCTATCCAACTAGTCCCACTCCCCTGCTCTTTCCCCAAAGGCCTGCAAATTTTTAATTTTCAAGTATATATCCAATTCCCTTTTGAAAGTCACTGTTAAATATTTTTCCACCACCCTTTCAGACAGCACTTCACATTTCTCTGTGTTAAATTGTTTCTGTCAGTGCATTCTAGATCAGAACAACTCACTGCATTAATAAAATGTCCTCATCTCCCCTCTGGTTCTTTTGCTAATTATCTTAAATCTGTGCCCTCTGGTTATCGACGCTCCTGCCAGTGGAAACAGTTTCTCCCTATCTACTCTCTCAAAGTCTTTCATAATTTTGATTAAATCTCCCCATAACCTACTCTACTCTGAGGAGAACAATCCCAGCTTCTCCAGCCTCTCGACATAACTGAAGTCCCTTATCCCTGGTACCATTCTGCTAAACCTCCTCTGCACCCTCTCTAAGGCCTAGACATCCTTCCTAAAGTGTGGTGCCCAGAACTGAACACAATATTCCAGCTGAGGCCTAACCAGTGATTTGTAAAAGTTTAGCATAACTTTCTTGCTTTTGTACTCCATGCCTCTATTTATAAAGCCAAGGATCCCATATGTTTTTTTAATAGCTTCATCAATTTGTCCTTCAAAGATTTATGTACATACACCACCAGGTCTCTTTGTTTCTGCACCCCTTTTAAAAGTACCATTTAGTTTATATTACCGCTCCTCATTCTTCCTACCAAAATGCATCACTTCACACTTCTCTGCGTTCAATTGCATCTGCCACGTGTCCGTCCATTCCACCAGCTTGTCTATGTCCTCCTGAAGTCAGTTACTATTCTCCTCACTGTTTACTACATTTCTGAGTTTTGTGTCATCTGCAAGCTTTGAAATTATGCCCTGCATACCCAGTCCAGGTGATTAATATATATCAAAAAGAGCATTGGTCCTAATACTGATCCCTGGGGAACACCACTGTATACTTCTCTCCAGTCTGAAAAACAACCGTTCACCACTACTCTCTGCTTTCTGTCCCTTTGCCAATTTAGCCAAAAAAATAGAACAGCAGTGGGAAATATTTAAAATGGTGATCAGAGTCCAGGAGAAATATAAAAGAAAGATTGACTTGAATTTATATAGCGCTTTTCATGACCTCAGGACTTCCCAAAGCACTTTTCAGCCAGTGAAGTGTTTTTGAAGTGTAGTCACTTTTGTAATGTATATCCTACTAAAAAGGCAAAAACAAACTAGCCAGTAATGATACACTATGGATGAATAAAGAAGTAAGGGCAACATTGAAACTAAAGAAAAAGGCATAACTAAGTACAAAGACAACAATGGAGAAGATGACAAAAGCAAATACAAAAAGGTTAGGAATGAAGTTAGAATCATAGAAGGTTACAGCACAGAAGGAGGCCATTTGGCCCATCGAGCCTGTGCCAGCTCTTTGTAAAAGCAATACAGTTGTACCCAATTCCCCACTTTTTCTCCGTAGCCCTGCAATTTTTTTCCCTTCAAGTATTTATCCAACTCCTTTTTGAAAGCCACGATTGAATCTGCTTCCACCATCCTTCCAGGCAGCATAGTCTAGATCATAACTACTCGCTGCATAAAAAAGTTTTTCCACATGTGGCCATTGGTTCTTTTGCCAATCACTTTAAATCTGTGTCCTCTGGTTCTCGATACTTCCGCCAATGTGAACAGTTTCTCTTTATTTACTTTATCTAAACACTTCATGATTTTGAACACTTCTATCAAATCTCCTCTCAATGTTCTCTGTTCTAAGGAGAACAATCCCAGCTTCTCCAGTCTATCCACGTAACTGAAGTCCCTCAACACTAGAACCATTCTTGTAAATCTTTTCTGCACCCTCTCTAAGGCCTTCATATCTTTCCTAAAGTGCGGTGCCTAGAATTGGACACAATACTCCAGTTGTGGCCGGACCAGTATTTTATTAAGGTTCAACATAACTTCCTTGCTTTTGTACTCTATGCCTCTGTTTATAAAGCCCAGGATCCTGTATGCTTTTTTAACCACTTTGTCAACCTGTCCTGCCACCTTCAAAGATTTGTGCACATATATCCCCAGGCCTCTCTGTTACTGCACCCCCTTTAGAATTGTACCATTTAGCTTATATTGCCTCTCCTCATTCTTCCTGCCAAAATGTATCACTTCGCACTTCTCTGTGTTAAATTTCACTTGCCATGTGTCCGCCCATTCCACCAGCCTGACTCTTGAAGTCTGTTACTATTGTTCCAAGTTTTGTGTCATCTGCAAATTTTGAAATTGTGTCCTATACACCCAAGTCCAAGTCATTAATATATATCAAAAAAGCAGTGGCCCTAGTACCGACCCCGGGGAACACCACTGTACACCTCCCTCCAGTCTGAAAAACAACTGTTTATCGCTACTCTCTGTTTCCTGTCACTTAGCCAATTTTGTATCCATGCTGCCACCGCCCCTTTTATTCCATGGCCTTCAATTTTGCTGACAAGCCTATTACGTGGCACTTTATCAAACTCCTTTGAAAGTCCACATACACAACATCAACCGCATTGCTCTCATCAATCCGCTCTGTTACCTCATCAAAAACCTCGATCAAGTTAGTTAAACGTGATTTGCCTTTAACAAATCCATGCTGGCTTTCCTTTATTAATCCATACTTGTCCAAGTGACTACTAATTTTGTCTCAGATTATCGTTTCTAAAAGCTTCCTCACCACCATGGTTAATCTGACTGTAGTTGCCAGGTTTATCCTTACACCCTTTTTTGAACAAGGGTGTAACATTTGCAGTTTGCAAATTTTAAAAAAAAATGTAAAAGGTAAAGAGAAACTATGAAACTGAATTATCAAGAAATATAAAAAGAAAAGTATTCTACAGACACATAAATAACAAAAGAAAAATCAGGATAGGGATAGGGCTACTAAGGGATGCACATGACAAACTCACAGGTAATGACAGCAAAATGGCAGAAATATTAAATAATTACTTTGCCTCAGTATTTACCAGGGAGACTTAACAAGATGGGCATGACATTAGAAGAAGAGATCAAAAAAGATATAAAGACATTTAAGATAGAAAGGGGGAGATCATTAATAAACTAATCAAACTTAGAGAGGATAAAACCTCAGGTCCAGATGGAACGCATCCGCGAATATTAAAAGAAGTTAGGGAGGAGATAGCAGAGGCAGTATTACATATATATAAAAATTCATTAGAAAAGGGACTAGTGCCAGAGGACTGGCAGACAGCTAATGTTATTCCTATATTTAAAAAGGGCAATAGAACAAGCCCAGGGATCTATAGACCAATTAGCTTAACATCGGTGGTTGGAAAGAGAATGGAATTTTTATTCAAAGATGCAATCGAAAAATATCCAGAAACCAAAAATATAATAAAGAATAGTCAGCACAGATTTCAAAAGGGAAGGTCATGACGGACCAACCTTATTGAATTCTTTGAAGAAGTAACAGAAAGTGTAGACAAGGGTAATGCAGTAGTTGTAATATATTTGGATTTTCAAAAGGCTTTCGATAAGGTGCCGCATAGTAGACTCATGACTAAGGTCAGAGCATGTGGAGTCGGGACAAGTAGCAGAATAGATAGCAAACAGTCTACAAAACAGAAAACGGAGAGCAGGGGTCAAAGGTAGTTACTCAGACTGGCAAAAGATGGGAAGTGGTGTTCCACAAGGATCGGTGCTGGGACTACTGTTGTTCACCATTTACATAAACGATTTGGACTCGGGAATCGGAAATACAATTTCAAAATTTGCGGACAACACCAAATTGGGGGATATAGTTAACATGAGGAGGACTGCAACAAAATATAGGAATCATAGAAATTTATGGCACAGATGGAGGCCATTCGGCCCATTGTGTCTGTGCCAGCTGAAAAAGAGGCATCCAGCCTAATCCCACTTTCCAGCTCTTGGTCTGTAGCCTTGTAGGTTACGGCACATCAAGTGCACATCCAAGTACTTTTTAAATGCGATAAGGGTTTCTGCCTCTACCACCCTTTCAAGCAGTGAGTTCCAGACCCCACCACCTGCTAGGTGAAAAAAATTCTCCTCAACTCCCCTCTAATCTTTCTACCAATTACTTTAAATCTATGTCCCCTGGTTATTGACCTCTCTGCTAAGGAAAATAGGTCCTTCCTATCCACTCTATCTAGGCCCCTCATAATTTTATATACCTTTTTTGTTCCAAAGAAAACAACCCCAGCCGATCCAATCTTTCCTCATAGCTAAAATTCTTCAGTCCTGGCAAAATCCTTGTAAATCTCCTCTGTACCCTCTCTAGTGCAATCACATCTTTCCTGTAATGTGGCCACCAGAACTGTACGCAGTAATCTAGCTGTGGCCTAACTAGTCTTTTATACAGTTCTAGAATAACCTCCCTGCTCTTATATTCTATGCCTCGGCTAATAAAGGAACGTATCCCGTATGTCTTTTTAACTACCTTATCTACCTGACCTGCTACCTTCAGGGATCTGTGGACATGCACTTCAAGGTCCCTCTACACTTCTCAGTATCCTCCTATTTATTGTGTATTCCTTTGCCTTGTTTGCCCTCCCCAAATGCATTACCTCACACTTCTCCGGATTGAATTCCATTTGCCACTTTCTGCCCACCTGACCAGTCCATTGATATCTTCCTGCAGTCTATAGCTTTCCTCTTTACGATCAACCACACGGCCAATTCTGGTATCATCTGCAAATTTCTTAATCGTGCCCTCTTACTTTTAAATCTAAATCATTGATATATACCACAAAAAGCAAGGGACCGAGTACTGAGCCCTGTGGAACCCCATGGAAACAGCCTTCCAGTCACAAAATCAGGAATCATAGAAATTTATGGCACAGATGGAGGCCATTCAGCCCATCGTGTCTGTGCCAACCGAAAAAGAGCCATCCAGCCTAATCCCACTTTCCAGCTCTTGGTCTGTAGCCTTGTAGGTTATGGCACTTCAAGTGCATATCCAAGTACTTTTTAAATGCGATGAGGGTTTCTGCCTCTACCACCCTCAACGTGCAGAATGGGCGTGTAATTGGCAAATGAATTTCAATATAGATAAGTGTGAAGTATTACATTTGGTAGGAAGAATAAGGGGGCCACATACTGCTTGGATAATAAGAGTTTAAATGGGGTAGAGGAGCAAAGGGATCTTGGGATACAGATACATAAATCACTAAAAGTAGTGATGCAGGTTAATAAGTCCATAAAAAGGCAAACCCAGCACTGGGGTTCATTTCTAGAGGGATATAATTGAAAAGCAGAGAAGTTATGTTAAACTTGGTTAGACCACACTTGAAGCACTGTGCATAGTTCTGGTCTCCATATTATGAAAAGGATATAGAGGCACTGGAGAAGATGCAAAAAAGATTCACTATGATGATACCAGAACTGAGAGGTTATATATATCAGGAAAGACTCAGCAGGCTGGGGCTCTTTTCTCTAGAAATAAGACTGAAGGGTGAATTGATAGAGGTATCACTGAAAGGGTTTGATAGGGTAAACCTAGAGAAGATGTTTAAAATCGGGAATTCAGGAGAAACGTCTTTACCCAGAGAGTGGTGAGAATGTGGAACTCACTACCACAAGGAGTGAGTGAGGCGAATAGCATTGATGCATTTAAGGGGAAGCTAGATAAACACACGAGGGAGAAAGTAATAGAAGATTATGCTGATAAGGTTAAATGAAGGAGGCTCGTGTGGAGTATAAACACTGGCATGCACCTGTTGAGCCAAGCGACTTGTTTCAGTGCTGTACATTCTATGCTTCTGTGTCTGTATTTGTGCATATGTTTCTGTATCTGTACTTGTGCATATGTTTCTGTGTTTGTATTTGTGCATATGTTTCTGTGTTTGTATTTGTGCATATGTTTCTGTGTTTGTATTTGTGCATATGTTTCTGTGTTTGTATTTGTGCATATGTTTCTGTGTTTGTATTTGTGCATATGTTTCTGTGTTTGTATTTGTGCATATGTTTCTGTGACTGTATTTGAATATTTGTTGCTGTGTCTGTATTGGTGCATGTTTCTCTGTCTGTATGTTTCCGCATCTGTATTTGCATATATTTCTGCGTCTGTATTTGCATATATGTTTGTGTCTGTATCTGTGTGTTTCTGTGTCTGTATATTGCCTGTCTTCATTCTTTCTTCCAAAATGCGTCAGTTCACACTTCTCTGCCTTAAATTTCATCTGCCATGAGTCCGCTCATTCACCAGTCCGTCTATGTGCTCCTGAAGTCTGTTGCTATCCTCCTCACTGTTTACTACATTTCCAAGTTTTGTGTCATCTGTAAATTATGCCCTCTATATCCAGGTCCAGGTCATTAGTTTTTTTATTATTCGTTCATGGGATGTGGGCGTCACTGTCAAGGCCAGCATTTGTTGCCCATCCCTATTTGCCCTTGAGAACTGGTGGTGGGCCGCCTTCTGAACCCCTGCAGTCCGTGTGGTGAACATTCTCCCACAGTGCACACATCATTACTGGATATCAAAATGTAAGGAATCTTACAACACCAGGTTATAGTCCAACAGTTTTATTTGAAAATCACAAGCTTTCGGAGGCTTTCTCCTTCGTCAGGTGACTCACAAAAGCTTGTGATTTTCAAATAAAACTGTTGGACTATAACCTGGTGTTGCAAGGTTCCTGACATTTGTCCACCCCAGTCCATCACCGGCATCTCCACATCATATCAAAAAGAGCAGTGGTCCCAATACCGACCCCTGGGGACACCACTGCCCTCGAACCTGAAAAACAACCATTCACCAGGACTCTGCTTTCTCTCGCTCACTTTCAGTCTTTATCCTCCTCTCCCCTTCTCTCTGAGTCTCTTTCTCACCATCTCTCTCTCACACTCACCCTGTGCTCCCGGCTCCATGTTCAAGCGGTTGCCCGGGCAACGGACGCAGCAGCGACATCCGGGGACTTCACTCCCTCCTCGCAACGGGGCATTCTGGGACAAACAGCGCGGTCCCCGAGGGGGGGGGGATTACACGGGGGGGGGGGAGTGTTAGATGGGGGGGGGGGATTACACGGGGGGGGGGGAGTGTTAGATGGGGGGGGGGGATTACACGGGGGGGGGGTGTTAGATGGGGGGGGGGATTACACGGGGGGGGGAGTGTTAGATGGGGGGGGGGATTACACGGGGGGGGTGTGTTAGATGGGGAGGGGGGATTACACGGGGGGGGAGTGTTAGATGGGGGGGGGGATTACACGGGGGGGGAGTGTTAGATGGGGGGGGTGTGTTAGATGGGGAGGGGGGATTACACGGGGGGGGAGTGTTAGATGGGGGGGGGGATTACACGGGGGGGGAGTGTTAGATGGGGGGGGGGATTACACGGGGGGGGGTGTGTTAGATGGGGAGGGGGGATTACACGGGGGGGGAGTGTTAGATGGGGGGGGGGATTACACGGGGGGGGGGAGTGTTAGATGGGGGGGGGGATTACACGGGGGGGGGGGGAGTGTTAGATGGGGGGGGGGATTACACGGGGGGGGTGTGTTAGATGGGGAGGGGGGATTACACGGGGGGGGAGTGTTAGATGGGGGGGGGGATTACACGGGGGGGGGGAGTGTTAGATGGGGGGGGGGGATTACACGGGGGGGGGGGAGTGTTAGATGGGGGGGGGGATTACACGGGGGGGGTGTGTTAGATGGGGAGGGGGGATTACACGGGGGGGAGTGTTAGATGGGGGGGGGGATTACACGGGGGGGGGGGGAGTGTTAGATGGGGGGGGGGATTACACGGGGGGGGGGAGTGTTAGATGGGGAGGGGGGATTACACGGGGTGGGGGGAGTGTTAGATGGGGAGGGGGGATTACACGGGGGGGGGTGTGTTAGATGGGGAGGGGGATTACACGGGGGGGGAGTGTTAGATGGGGGGGGGGATTACACGGGGGGGGGGGAGTGTTAGATGGGGAGGGGGGATTACACGGGGGGGGAGTGTTAGATGGGGAGGGGGGATTACACGGGGGGGGGGAGTGTTAGATGGGGAGGGGGATTACACGGGGTGGGGGGGAGTGTTAGATGGGGAGGGGGGATTACACGGGGGGGGTGTGTTAGATGGGGAGGGGGGATTACACGGGGGGGGAGTGTTAGATGGGGAGGGGGGATTACACGGGGGGGGGGGGTGTTAGATGGGGAGGGGGATTACACGGGGGGGGGGGTGTTAGATGGGGAGGGGGGATTACACGGGGGGGGGGGGTGTTAGATGGGGAGGGGGGATTACACGGGGGGGGGTGTTAGATGGGGAGGGGGGGATTACACGGGGGGGGGGGGGGGTGTTAGATGGGGAGGGGGATTACACGGGGGGGGGGGTGTTAGATGGGGAGGGGGGATTACACGGGGGGGGGGGGTGTTAGATGGGGAGGGGACACGGGGGGGGGGTGTTAGATGGGGAGGGGGGATTACACGGGGGGGGGGGGATTACACGGGGAGGGGGGTGTTAGATGGGGAGGGGGGATTACACGGGGGGGGGGGGTGTTAGATGGGGAGGGGGGATTACACGGGGGGGGGGATTACACGGGGAGGGGGGTGTTAGATGGGGAGGGGGGATTACACGGGGGGGGGGTGTTAGATGGGGAGGGGGGATTACACGGGGGGGGGGGGATTACACGGGGAGGGGGGTGTTAGATGGGGAGGGGGGATTACACGGGGGGGGGGGGTGTTAGATGGGGAGGGGGGATTACACGGGGGGGGGGGTGTTAGATGGGGAGGGTGAATTACACGGGGGGGGGGGTGTTAGATGGGGAGGGGGGATTACACGGGGGGGGAGGGGGGTGATAGATGGGGGGGGGGTTACACGGGGAGGGGGGGGGGTTACACGGGGAGGGGGGGGGATTACACGGGGAGGGGGGTGTTAGATGGGGAGGGGGGATTACACGGGGGGGGGAGGGGTGATAGATGGGGAGGGGGGATTACACGGGGGGGGGGGAGTGTTAGATGGGGAGGGGGATTACACGGGGGGGGGGAGTGTTAGATGGGGAGGGGGGATTACACGGGGGGGGGGGGAGTGTTAGATGGGGAGGGGGGATTACACGGGGGGGGAGTGTTAGATGGGGAGGGGGGATTACACGGGGGGGGGAGTGTTAGATGGGGAGGGGGGACTACACGGGGGGGGGGGAGTGTTAGATGGGGAGGGGGGATTACACGGGGGGGGAGTGTTAGATGGGGAGGGGGGATTACACGGGGGGGGGGAGTGTTAGATGGGGAGGGGGGATTACACGGGGGGGGGGGAGTGTTAGATGGGGAGGGGGGATTACACGGGGGGGGAGTGTTAGATGGGGAGGGGGGATTACACGGGGGGGGGGAGTGTTAGATGGGGAGGGGGGATTACACGGGGGGGGAGTGTTAGATGGGGAGGGGGGATTACACGGGGGGGGGGAGTGTTAGATGGGGAGGGGGGATTACACGGGGGGGGGGAGTGTTAGATGGGGAGGGGGGATTACACGGTGGGGGGGGGAGTGTTAGATGGGGAGGGGGGATTACACGGGGGGGGGGGAGTGTTAGATGGGGAGGGGGGATTACACGGGGGGGGGGTTAGATGGGGAGGGGGGATTACACGGGGAGGGGGGTGTTAGATGGGGAGGGGGGATTACACGGGGGGGGGGGAGGGGGTGATAGATGGGGAGGGGGGATTACACGGGGGGGGGGAGTGTTAGATGGGGAGGGGGATTACACGGGGGGGGGGAGTGTTAGATGGGGAGGGGGGATTACACGGGGGGGGGGGAGTGTTAGATGGGGAGGGGGGATTACACGGGGGGGGAGTGTTAGATGGGGAGGGGGGATTACACGGGGGGGGGAGTGTTAGATGGGGAGGGGGGACTACACGGGGGGGGGGGAGTGTTAGATGGGGAGGGGGGATTACACGGGGGGGGGAGTGTTAGATGGGGAGGGGGGATTACACGGGGGGGGAGTGTTAGATGGGGAGGGGGGATTACACGGGGGGGGGAGTGTTAGATGGGGAGGGGGGATTACACGGGGGGGGAGTGTTAGATGGGGAGGGGGGATTACACGGGGGGGGGAGTGTTAGATGGGGAGGGGGGATTACACGGGGGGGGGGGGAGTGTTAGATGGGGAGGGGGGATTACACGGTGGGGGGGGAGTGTTAGATGGGGAGGGGGGATTACACGGGGGGGGGAGTGTTAGATGGGGAGGGGGGATTACACGGGGGGGGGGGGGAGTGTTAGATGGGGAGGGGGGATTACACGGGGGGGGGGGAGTGTTAGATGGGGAGGGGGGATTACACGGGGGGGGGGAGTGTTAGATGGGGAGGGGGGATTACACGGGGGGGGGAGTGTTAGATGGGGAGGGGGGATTACACGGGGGGGGGGGGAGTGTTAGATGGGGAGGGGGGATTACACGGGGGGGGGGAGTGTTAGATGGGGAGGGGGGATTACACGGGGGGGGGAGTGTTAGATGGGGAGGGGGGATTACACGGGGGGGGGGGAGTGTTAGATGGGGAGGGGGGATAACACGGGGGGGGGGGGTGTTAGATGGGGAGGGGGGATTACACGGGGGGGGGGGTGTTAGATGGGGAGGGGGGATTACACGGGGGGGTGTTAGATGGGGAGGGGGGATTACACGGGGGGGGGTGTTAGATGGGGAGGGGGGATTACACGGGGGGGGGTGTTAGATGGGGAGGGGGGATTACACGGGGGGGGGTGTTAGATGGGGAGGGGGGATTACACGGGGGGGGGTGTTAGATGGGGAGGGGGGATTACACCGGGGGGGGTGTTAGATGGGGAGGGGGATTACACGGGGGGGGGTGTTAGATGGGGAGGGGGGATTACACGGGGGGGGGGGGTGTTAGATGGGGAGGGTGGATTACACGGGGGGGGGGGTGTTAGATGGGGAGGGGGGATTACACAGGGGGGGGTGTTAGATGTGGAGGGGGGATTACACGGGGGGGGGTGTTAAATGGGGAGGGGGGATTACACGGTGGGGGGAGTGTTAGATGGGGAGGGGGGATTACACGGGGGGGGGGGGGTGTTAGATGGGGAGGGTGGATTACACGGGGGGGGGGGGGTGTTAGATGGGGAGGGGGGATTACACGGGGGGGGGGTGTTAGATGCGAGGGGGGATTACACGGGGGGGGTGTTAGATGGGGAGGGGGGATTACACGGGGGGGGGGGGGTGTTAAATGGGGAGGGGGGATTACACGGTGGGGGGAGTGTTAGATGGGGAGGGGGGATTACACGGGGGGGGGGGTGTTAGATGGGGAGGGGGGATTACATGGGGGGGGTGTTAGATGGGGGGGGGATTACACGGGGGGGGAGTGTTAGATGGGGAGGGGGGATTACACGGGGGGGGGAGTGTTAGATGGGGAGGGGGGATTACACGGGGGGCAGTGTTAGATGGGGAGGGGGGATTACACGGGGGGGGTGTTAGATGGGGAGGGGGGATTACATGGGGGGGGTGTTAGATGGAGAGGGGATTACACGGGGGGGGGGTGTTAGATGGGGGGGGGGTGTTGGACGGGGTGGGGGGATTACACGGGGGGTGGTGTTAGATGTGGGGGGGTGTTAGATGGGGTGGGGGATTACACAGGGGGGGGAGTGTTAGATGGGGAGGGGGGATTACACGGGGGCAGTGTTAGATGGGGAGGGGGGATTACACGGGGGGGGTGTTAGATGGGGAGGGGGGATTACAAGGGGGGCAGTGTTAGATGAGGAGGGGGGATTACACGGGGGGGGGTGTTAGATGGGGAGGGGGGATTACACGCGGGGCAGTGTTGGATGAGGAGGGGGGATTACACGGGGGCGTGTTAGATGGGGAGGGGGGATTACACGGGGGGGGGGGTGTTAGATGGGGGGGGGATTACACGGGGGGGGGAGTGTTAGATGGGGAGGGTGGATTACACGGGGGGGGGGTGTTAGATGGGGGGGGATTACACGGGGGGGGGAGTGTTAGATGGGGAGGGGGGATTACACGGGGGGGGGTGTTAGATGGGGAGGGGGGAGGGGGGATTACACGGCGGGGGGAGTGTTAGATGGGGAGGGGGGATTACACGGGGGGGGGAGTTTAGATGGGGTGGGGGGATTACACGGGGGGGGAGTGTTAGATGGGGAGGGGGGATTACACGGGGGGGCAGTGTTCGATGGGGAGGGGGATTACACGGGGGGGGGGGAGTGTTAGATGGGGAGGGGGGATTACACGGGGGGGGTGTTAGATGGGGAGGTGGGATTACACGGGGGGGGGAGTGTTAGATGGGGAGGGGGGATTACACGGGGGGGGTGTTAGATGGGGAGGTGGGATTACACGGGGGGGGGGGGGGTGTTAGATGAGGAGGTGGGATTACACGGGGGGGGGAGTGTTAGATGGGGAGGGGGGATTACACGGGGGGGGGTTGTTAGATGGGGAGGGGGGATTACACAGGGGGGGGTGTTAGATGGGGAGGTGGGATTACACGGGGGGGGGAGTGTTAGATGGGGAGGGGGGATTACACGGGGGGGGGTAGTGTTAGATGGGGAGGGGGTATTACACGGTGGGGCAGTGTTAGATGGGGAGGGGGGATTACACGGGGGGCAGTGTTAGATGGGGAGGGGGGATTACACGGGGGGGGGAGTGTTAGATGGGGAGGGGGGATTACACGGGTGGGGGAGTGTTAAATGGGGAGGGGGGATTACACGGGGGGGGGTGTTAGATGGGGGGGGGTTTACACGGGGGGGGAGTGTTCGATGGGGAGGGGGGATTACACGGGTGGGGGAGTGTTAGATGGGGAGGGGGGATTACACGGGGGGGTGTTAGATGGGGGGGGATTACATGGGGGGGTGGAGTGTTAGATGGGGAGGGGGGATTACACGGGGGGGGAGTGTTAGATGTGGAGGGGGGATTACACGGGGCGGGGGAGTGTTAGATGGGGAGGGGGGATTACACGGGGGGGGGAGTGTTAGATGGGGAGGGGGGATTACACGGGGCGGGGGAGTGTTAGATGGGGAGGGGGGATTACACGGCGGGGGGAGTGTTAGATGGGGAGGGGGGATTACACGGGGGGGGGGGAGTGTTAGATGGGGTGGGGGGATTACACGGTGGGGGGAGCGTTAAATGAGGTGGGGGGATTATACAGGGGGGAGTGTTAGGTGGGGTGAGGGGAGAAAGGTGACACGGAGAATTCGTTACATGGAGGAGGCAGGGTGACGGGGGAGTGCTTTACATGGGAAGGGGGAAGGGTGACATTGGGGGAGTGCTTTACATGGGGTGAGACCACGGTTTACACGAAGGAGAGATAGTGGATTACATGGGGAGGGTGGGCTTGGTGGGGGGAAAGGTGGGTTATGGGTGGGGGGGAGAGTGCGGGTCACAAGGCGCAGGAGAAAGTGGGTTACACCAGTGGGGGAAGAGGGTTTCACGTCGGGGGAGAGAGTTACATGGGATAGAGATGGTTACATGGTGCGGGGGAGAGGGTTTCCCGTGATGGGGGGTGCGGTTACACGAGGAGAGGGTGGGTTACACGGGGTGGGGGGGAAAGGTTACACAGCAGGCGAGAGCGCGGGTTACACGAGGACTCGGGGTTATAAGGGGGCGGGTGGAGATGGTTAAACGGGGGGAAAGGGTTAAATGGGGGAGAGGTTACACAGGGTGGGGAAAAGCTTACACTCGGAGGGAGGGGTGGTTACACGGTGGGGTGGGGGGAGGCAGATGGTTAAACAGTGGAGGGGGGGGGTTACATCGCACTTGAGTGCAATGACTGATTGTTTTGGTATCTTCCCTTGGTGAATGGTGTGAAGTTGTGGAAAGATTTGCAGGCTGGTTAATAGTCTGACAGGCTGAGTCGCAGCAGATGTTTGAGTGTCTGTGAGTTTTTTGTGGATGTGATTTTGGTCGTCCACCTAGACTCAAACTTACTGACAAGGAAGTTGGGCAACAGCTGTTCCCGTTCTGTCTAGCGTGTTCAGTGACTTTTTGGGAAGGTAAGGCTTACAGTCTCTGAAAGCATAATTTTTTTAAAAAGCTGGTTCTGAGAGAGTGACACTGCGCCCTATCTGAGAGTCACTTAATGAGGCGACTGAGAGTGACACTGCGCCCTATCTGAGAGTCACTTAATGAGGCGACTGAGAGTGACACTGCGCCCTATCTGAGAGTCACTTAATGAGGTGACTGAGAGTGACACTGCGCCCTATCTGAGAGTCACTTAATGAGGTGACTCAGAGTGACACTGCGCCCTATCTGAGAGTCACTTAATGAGGCAACTCAGAGTGACCCTGCACTATATTGGAAGTCAGCTGACCATGTCTAGGTAGAGGTGCTTTTTAAAGGATTGAGGTAAGGCTTGTGAGACCGAGGTTCGTTCCTCCCAATATGGTGAGCACTGAAGCCCTCTAAGGGGTTTGGACACATTGATGGCTGCTCACACAGACCCGTTTCCTGACTGTCCATTGCTGCTTTTGGGTGATTGAAATGTTAGGCTCAGAGCTTCAAAGATGTATTCTTCCAATCGAGTGCTCTGCATTCTTATCAAGGTTCACCAATTCTGTGATATTGGCCTGGGATTTACAGCACCATTGCAAACAGTGTCTGGCGGTGAGTAGCTTGGCATGCCCCTCGCTCTTCAATTCTTGTTTGATGCTGGGAAACCTCAGCCAATGATGGCCGATTATCTTCATTGTCAGGGCAAGTACGAATACACGAAAACGTGAGAAAGGCTCAGCACTTCCCACCCCGTCCATTGGATGGTGCACCCTCACAAAACCCGTCCATTGGATGGTGCACCCTTATAAAACCCGCCCATTGGATGGTGCACCCTCATAAAACCCGCCCATTGGATGGTGCACCCTCATAAAACCCACCCATTGGATGGTGCACCCTCATAAAACCCGCCCATTGGATGGTGCACCCTCACAAAACCCGTCCATTAAATGGTGCACCCTCACAAAATCTGCCCATTGGATGGTGCACCCTCATAAAACCCATCCATTGGATGGTGAACCCTCATAAAACCCGCCCATTGGATGGTGAACCCTCACAAAACCCGTCCATTGGATGGTGCACCCTCATAAAACCCACCCATTGGATGGTGCACCCTCATAAAACCCATCCATTGGATGGTGAACCCTCATAAAACCCGTCCATTGGATGGTGCACCCTCATAAAACCCATCCATTGGATGGTGAACCCTCATAAAACCCGTCCATTGGATGGTGCACCCTCATAAAACCCATCCATTGGATGGTGAACCCTCATAAAATCCGCCCATTGGATGGTGCACCCTCATAAAACCCATCCATTGGATGGTGCACCCTCATAAAACCCGCCCATTGGATGGTGAACCCTCATAAAACCCATCCATTGGATGGTGCACCCTCATAAAACCCATCCATTGGATGGTGAACCCTCATAAAACCCATCCATTGGATGGTGAACCCTCATAAAACCCGCCCATTGGATGGTGCACCCTCATAAAACCCATCCATTGGATGGTGAACCCTCATAAAACCCGTCCATTGGATGGTGCACCCTCATAAAAACCGCCCATTGGATGGTGCACCCTCATAAAACCCATCCATTGGATGGTGAACCCTCATAAAACCCGCCCATTGGATGGTGCACCCTCATAAAACCCATCCATTGGATGGTGAACCCTCACAAAACCCGTCCATTGGATGGTGCACCCTCACAAAACCCGTCCATTGGATGGTGCACCCTCATAAAACCCACCCATTGGATGGTGCACCCTCATAAAACCCACCCATTGGATGGTGCACCCTCATAAAACCCACCCATTGGATGGTGCACCCTCATAAAACCTGACCATTGGATGGTGAACCCTCATAAAACCTGTCCATTGGATGGTGCACCCTCACAAAACCCGTCCATTGGATGGTGCACCCTCACAAAACCCGTCCATTGGATGGTGCACCCTCATAAAACCCACCCATTGGATGGTGCACCCTCATAAAACCCACCCATTGGATGGTGCACCCTCATAAAACCGGTCCATTGGATGGTGCACCCTCATAAAACCGGTCCATTGGATGGTGCACCCTCATAAAACCGGTCCATTGGATGGTGAACCCTCATAAAACCTGTCCATTGGATGGTGCACCCTCACAAAACCCGTCCATTGGATGGTGCACCCTCATAAAACCCGTCCATTGGATGGTGCACCCTCATAAAACCCATCCATTGGATGGTGCACCCTCATAAAACCTGTCCATTGGATGGTGCACCCTCACAAAACCCGCCCATTGGATGGTGAACCCTCATAAAACCCGTCCATTGGATGGTGCACCCTCATAAAACCCGCCCATTGGATGGTGAACCCTCACAAAACCCATCCATTGGATGGTGCACCCTCACAAAACCCGTCCATTGGATGGTGCACCCTCATAAAACCTGTCCATTGGATGGTGCACCCTCACAAAACCCGCCCATTGGATGGTGAACCCTCATAAAACCCATCCATTGGATAGTGCACCCTCACAAAACCCGTCCATTGGATGGTGCACCCTCATAAAACCCACCCATTGGATGGTGAACCCTCACAAAACCCGTCCATTGGATGGTGCACCCTCATAAAACCCACCCATTGGATGGTGAACCCTCACAAAACCCATCCATTGGATGGTGCACCCTCATAAAACCCGTCCATTGGATGGTGAACCCTCACAAAACCCATCCATTGGATGGTGCACCCTCATAAATCCCGCCCATTGGATGGTGCACCCTCATAAAACCCATCCATTGGATGGTGCACCCTCATAAATCCCGCCCATTGGATGGTGCACCCTCATAAAACCCATCCATTGGATGGTGCACCCTCATAAATCCCGCCCATTGGATGGTGCACCCTCATAAAACCCGTCCATTGGATGGTGCACCCTCATAAAACCCACCCATTGGATGGTGCACCCTCATAAAACCCGTCCATTGGATGGTGAACCCTCACAAAACCCATCCATTGGATGGTGCACCCTCATAAATCCCGCCCATTGGATGGTGCACCCTCATAAAACCCATCCATTGGATGGTGCACCCTCATAAAACCCATCCATTGGATGGTGCACCCTCATAAACCGCCCCCCCCATCGATTCAATGGTGCATCCTCGTAAAACAAACCCAACCCATCGATTCAATGGTGTATCGTCGTAAACCCCCCCCACCCCATCGATTCAATGGTGTACCCTTATAAAAACCCCCCACCCCATCCACTCAATGGTGCTCCCTCATAACACCCCTCCACTCCATCGATTCAATGGTGCACCCTCATGAAAACCCCCCACCCCATCGATTTGATGGTGCACAATCATAAACACCCCCCCCAATCGATTCAATGGTGCACCCTCATAAAAAAAACTCCCACCCCATCAATTGGATGGTGCGCCCTCATAAACACACCCCATCAGATTTGATGGTGAATCCTCACCCTATCTGTTGGATGGTTCAACCTCAAACCCCAGCAGTTCTCACGCAGCTAATTGAACACAGCGCTGATACCGTGTTCTGTGTGTCTGGGTTGGTTGCGGCGACTTCAGGGACAGTACTAAACCTCTTTAATTGTCTCAGAAACAATACCACAACCAATGTATATATGTTTTTGTAAATTCTCTTGGGCCAAGCCCACAAGGGTTCATTACGACAAGCTCGGGTCCGACATCATGCTATAAACTGATAGCGCTCGTTGGCCACTGGCTGTAGCTGGGAGCAGGCAATTAGCTGTACTCTGTGCACTTTCCTCTCATTTCTAGTTTTGTCACTTTACCTTTATCTTTACAGAGAGGTTAAATCCATCTTCAGCTGTCCTGAATAATGGCACAATTTGAAGGGATTCAGCTTGGAGGTAATTTAAAATGGTTTATGCTTCATATAACTTTACCAGAAAATTTGCTGAGTAAAACTATCCAACTGTTTCTTCCAAATATTCTTTATCATTTTTATTCATATTTGTATTTCTGTTACCCTCGGTGTTTAATATTACTGTCAAGTTTTGGGATCTTTTGATCATTTTCCCCATATCTCTTACATTTAATCTTATATCCATGTTCTTTCATTCCAGATTCCTCCATCACTGGGAACAGTCTGTTGCTCTCCACTGTCCCATCCCCTCAGAATTTTAAACACCTCTAATAATCACCTGGTAATCTCCTCTGTTTCAAAAAAGAAATTAGCCTGGAAATGGGCCACTGTTGCAGTACTGACACCATCCGTATCTGGGGAGTTGTTCCTGCTGTCCAGAAAATCAAACATGCGTCAAGAAGACTAGGGTTGCCAACTCTGCCTGGATGTAGTCCTGGAGGGTTTTTCACATGACCTCCTCTGTCCAACTGCCCTGCCCCCAGGCTCCCCCAATGGGTCGCCCAACATTTCCATCCTCGTGGTGCACTGCCTTCCCACGGCCAATTGGAAAGCGAGCAGACTCTTCATTACCCGATTGGATGACTGTCAGTCAAACAGCCTTTTCTTTCCAGTCTCCAACATTTTTATAACTAATAAACAAAATTGTTGAAAGAATTTTTTTTGTAAGTGCCCCAATGGTTTTTCTCCTGGGTTGCTCCCAGCAGTGTCCTGGAGGTTAATCTTCATTTCCTGGTGACCCGAGGAAAAGCCTGGAGGGCTGGCGACCCTATGCGAGGCAGAGGCTGTGGTACTGCATGGTGGCCTCCCCTCTGTCCAAGAGTCAGGTAATGCTCAGAAGGACACTGGGCCTGAGAAGGACCACGTGGTCCCACAGACTCATTCTCCTTACCTGTCACTGTAATATCGCTTCCGTGAGTAACTGAGTTGACACTTTGTTTTTCTGCCGATGCCCCAGTGCTCTCGGGCCTCACGCTGTCTGCTCTGGGCAAAAGACAGAAGCAATGTCTCAGACTGAGGCAGTGGAGTGGGGGGGGGGGGGGTGGGGGATTTCAGGGGAATAAATTTCCCTAAAAGGTCAGTATTCCCCATGAGTTGCTCCTACTGGGATGACGATGTGTGAAGACTGAAGTTGAAAAGAATGAGCAAGGTGTTACTTCTGCTGAAAAGCTCCTTTTTTTTCTCTTCCTTTGGTTACAGAAGGGTGAGATGAAGTAAGGTGGGAGGAGGCTCGAGTGGAGCATAAACGCCGGCATAGACCAGTTGGGCCGAATGGCCTGTTTCTGTGCTGTAGATTCTATGTAATTCTATGTAATTCTATGTTGCAGGGAAGGGTGGTGACCCCATGAAGAATTATATCCAGAGCTCGCACGATATTCTGGTGACTGCACTGTACAATATTGACCCATTACTCGACCAAATGATCGCTTCACACCTCCTGACCAATGAGAATTACTATGAAATCCGAACTGAGAAGATCCCACCACAGAAAGCGAGGAAGCTGCTGGAGATCGTGCAGCTTCAGATGAATGAGAACGATGTGCTGAGATTTGTAGAGTGCCTGAGGAGGTGCAAACACCACTATCCCCGTCTAAAGCAGTGGCTGGCAGGGGACACCGGTCAGTTCTGTGTCCTGATTAAACACGACTACAGTAAATTAAAATACCAAATGTGTTCAATGATAACTTGGAGGTAGAGCAGATGTTTCCACTTGTGGGACAGTCTAAAACTAGGGATCATAAATATATGATAGTCACTAATAAAGCTAATAAGGAATTCAGGAGAAACCTCTTTACCCAGAGAGTGGTGAGAATGTGGAACTCGCTACCACAAGGAGTAGTTGAGGTGACTAGCATAGATGTATTTAAGGGGAAGCTAGATAGACACATGAGGGTGAAAGGAATAGAAGGATATGGTGATGGGGTTAGATGAAGTAGGGTGGGATGAGGCTGAATGGAGCATAAACACCAGCATACACCTGTTGGGCCGAATGGCCTGTTTCCGTGCTGTAAATACTATGTAATTCTATGTAATAACTTAAAAAGTTTTTTAAAAAGCAGGAGTTCCACCAATTTTGCCCCAGGAGGGAGTGGCAACTGTTTTCTAGAATCATAGAATCTAGAATGATTTCAGGGATGAGGGACTTTAGTTACGTGGCTAGACTGGAGAAGCTGGGGTTGTTCTCCTTGGAACAGAGACAGTTGCGAGGAGATTTGATAGAGATATTCAAAATCATGATGGGTCTAGACAGAGTAGATAGAGAGAAACTGTTCCCATTGGCGAAGGGTCAAGAACCAGAGGACATTGATTTAAGATGATTAGCAAAAGAACCAAAGATGATATGAGGAAAAGCTTTTTTACGCAGCGAGTGGTTAGGATCTGGAATGCACTGCCCGAGGGGGTGGTGGAGGCAGATTCAGTCATGGCCTTCAAAAGGGAACTGGATAAGTAGTTGGAAGGAAAAGATTTGCAAGGCTACTGGGATAGGGCGGGTGAGTGGGACTAGCTGGATTGCTCTTGCATAGAGCTGGCATGGGCTCGATGGGCTGAATGGCCTCCTTCCATGCTGTAACCTTTCTATTATTCATGATTCTATACAGCTCAGATGGAGGCTATTCGGCCCAGTGCCAGCTCTTTGAAAGGGAGTCCCATTCCCCTGCTCTTCGCTCATAGCCCTGCAATGCTTTCCTTTTCAAGTATATTTCCAGTTCCCTTTTGAAAGTTACTATTGAATCTGCTTCCTCCACCCTTTCAGGCAGCGCATTCCAGATCATAACAATAAGAATTAAAGGGAAATAGAGATCATTTTTTAAATTGAATTCAGCCACATTTCCATCTAGGAATTTCTGGCTCATGATCTAAAATGCTGATTAAGGGACGTGTCATATACAATGTGCTTCAGTTTAACTGGCAGTACAAGACTTTTTTTTTGATCGTTGAAATTGTTGCAATTAGTGTACTCCTGTACTCTGAGGTTTTTTTTGTTTTTATATTTTTATCTATCTTCATAAATCTTGCAACTGCATGCACTTCCTGTTGTCGCACTTAGTTCCTGTGTCACGCTTACTTCCGCCCCTGTCACGCCCGAGTAATGCCTGCTTCTAACTATCTATAGACTATGTTAAATTTGGTTCTATGTGCAGTATCCACATCCCACACAGTTGCCATCACTGTCATTTTCTTGGGTTCAGATTCACCGCCATAAGTGGACCTCGCATCCCCTATGACCCGGAGTGGGCCTTAATCTGCCCAATACCTGGCTAAGCGCTAGTGAGATCCAGGGATCACAGCAGAGAACACTTACTCTGTCCATCAGCTACTGGAACGTGTCACGTGCCACCATATCACTGCCCTCTCTTCGAAAAGCAGACAAAGTGCCCTGTATCGGACCGAGACTCCGACTCTAAATCAATGGATGGTTTTATTTAAATAAAACAAGTAAATAAACAATATACCATATGAAACAGAGAACCATACATTTCACTATCCTCCTCAATACATCAAATAATAAAGACTCTACTCATTTTCTCGCTATGCATAAACTTTAAACCACAAGCTCACTTCTTACTCTGTGAAACGTGTCGTAGATTGCAATTGACTTCGTTGCTGTGCTGGAAGGTCAGGTAAAGCAGGCTTCCTACAGAAATATAATTGAAACCTCTTTGAAATTATATTGAAACAAAAGGCTGCATTCCCCTTACCAGTATAGTTAATCTTTGACAATGCTCTATGTGGTTGCCCTGCAATGTGAAACCTGTAGCCAGTTAGCACTTCAGGTTTCTTCTTGTGCTTTTCCGAACACTTAGCATCTTGTGAAGCTGATCAAGCCAGGCTGCCTGGTCGCTGAGCTCAGAAGGTAAATTGTAGCTGAGAGTTGATTACGAGCTGATTTGAGAATGTGTTTTCTATATTTACAGGTATCAAACGTGGACCAACAGGTATGTCATCTCACCTCGTCACTCAAACTGTAGGAATAAGTTAATGTGTGTAAAAATCTGTCTTTGGCCTTTGACGTTGAGCTGTGAACTTACCTCTTGTGTCTGCGGCTGTATCTTCCGTGCTGGTCTGCACCCCCGATTTGGACACTTTCAGGTGGGTATTTTGCCATGTTTTATAAGCTGCCATCAGTGCGACAACAGGAGAGATGGGGTATTTCTGTGATTCAGCTAATAGAGTCTGACCATTGTCAACAACAACAACTTGCATTTATATAGCACGTTTAACGTAATAAAACAAGGTGCTTCACAGGAGCGATTATCAAACAAAATTTGAAACTGAATCACATGAGATATTAGGACAGGTGATCAAAAGCTTGGACAAAGAGGTAGGTTTTAAGGAGCGTCTTAAAGGAGGAGAGAGAGGTAGAGAGGTTTAGGGAGGGAATTCCAGAGCTTTGGGCATAAGCAGCTGAAGGCACGGCCGCCAATAGTGGACCAAAGAAAATCGGGGATGCACGAGAGGCCAGAATTGGATGAACGCAGAGATCTCGGAGGAGGAGGTAGGGAGGGGCGAGGCCATGGAAGGATTTGAGCACAAGGTGAGACTTTTAAAATCGAGGCTTTGCTGGACCAGTTACACAATAACTGATACGTTGATATGGTGAAATGAAATAAGGTGGGAGGAGGCTCGTGTGGAGTACAAACACCGACATAGACCTATTGGGCCGAATGGCCTGTTTCTGTGCTGTAAATTCTATGTAATTCTGTGTAACTCATTGCGCTGTCGGAGGTGCCATCTTTTGGATGCGACGTTAAACCGAGGCCCCACCTGTCCTCTCGGGTGGATATAAATGATCCCATGGCACTATTCGAAAAAGAGTAGGGGAGTTCTCCCTGGTGTCCTGGCCAATATTTATCCCTCAACCAACATCACTGACAATCGGACCTTGCTGTGTGCAGAATTGGCTGCCGCGTTTCCTGCATTACAACAGTGACTATACTATATTTCATTGGCTGTAAAGTGCTTTGGGGCATCCTGAGGTTGTGAAAGGATTTATATAAATGCAAGTTCTTTCTTTTCTTCTATGAACACAAGATAGAAGTGTTGGGTTAAAACCTGATCTGTAGCAAGCATTACAAGCCGTGCATGCAGTATACACGGCAAACTGACAGCAGAAACTTCCGGGCACGGCCTCTGGGTTAGTTCCACATCACTCGAGTCAGGTGGTGACAGCCTGTTAAAGGAATGTGCTTCTGTTTTTCAATTGTAGAGAACCACTTGGCAAGGGAATAAAGTCAGTATAAATAAGACTTTAACTTGGGTACGTTTTGTATCCCTGTAGAGCAGAAACTACAGAAACAGGCAAATGTTCTGTGTCAGCGGCTTGGGCATTCGGTTACTCCCATCGCCATGAGGTTATTCTCCAATGAAACGATTTCACAGTACGAGCTGGACATCGTACAGGGGGAGACTACACTCTACTGTCAAGCCCAGCGCTTGATTAGCATATGCTTACAGAAAGGAGAGCACTCCTGCCAGAGACTCACTGAAGCTCTACACGAAGAAGACACAATCCTGGCACAAGACATTGATGGTGAGTGCATACTTCATCGTTTGGTTTAGTGCAAGTTAGTCTGGGGTCATGGAAGGAAGGTTATCATCGCCAAGTAAAGACCTTGCATGAAACAGTCACAGTACAGATTAATTTGTTAAAGATTTTGAATGTGAAATGTGCGTCATGAAGTAAGTTATTTTCTTGAGTTCTTGCAAATGCCCTAAACCAAAGAATTTGGTGCTGTTCCAATAATGGGTAAACTGCCAGTTCTTCGACTTTTGGGCATTGTCAGCAGGGTCATTAACCCCAGAAGTGCCGATAGGCAATGTCACCGAACAGTCACATTGTCTGAGGTGGGTGATGTCACCGAACAGTCACATTGTCTGAGGTGGGTGATGTCACCGAACAGTCACATGGTCCCTGAGGTGGGTGATGTCACCGAACAGTCACATTGTCTGAGGTGGGTGATGTCACTGAACAGTCACATGGTCCCTAAGGTGGGTGATGTCACTGAACAGTCACATGGTCCCTGAGGTGGGTGATGTCACTGAACAGTCACATGGTCCCTGAGGTGGGGGATGTCACTGAACAGTCACATGGTCGGAGGTGGGTGATGTCACTGAACAGTCACATGGTCCCTGAGGTGGGTGATGTCACTGAACAGTCACATGGTCGGAGGTGGGTGATGTCACTGAACAGTCACATGGTCCCTGAGGTGGGTGATGTCACTGAACAGTCACATGGTCCCTGAGGTGGGTGATGTCACTGAACAGTCACATGGTCGGAGGTGGGTGATGTCACTGAACAGTCACATGGTCCCTGAGGTGGGTGATGTCACTGAACAGTCACATGGTCCCTGAGGTGGGTGATGTCACTGAACAGTCACATGGTTGGAGGTGGGTGATGTCACTGAACAGTCACATGGTCCCTGAGGTGGGTGATGTCACTGAACAGTCACGATTGGAGGTGAGTGATGTCACTGAACAGTCACATGGTCCCAGGTGGATGATGTCACTGAACAGTCACATGGGGTCCGATTTTCGGATGGCCGAGCGGGTGAGTTTGGGGCGGGGGTGCTCCTAAAATGCTGGAATCCCGGAGCAGGCTCGGCGCCCGGCTCCAACTCGCTGACTTCAGGGTTCCTCAGTGACACGTTCGGGTGCGCGTGCAGCTCCCGAATGCGGGATTCCCACCGACAATTAAAGCTGGCGGGATGCTGCTTTAGATAGTTAGGTAGACAGTTGTGGTACTTGAGAGACCTCATTGAGTGGAGATTTTGGCAGGGGTGCAATTTTGAAGGATCCTCAGCGTGTTTCCCATGCTGTGGGAAACACTCCCTGTTGTAGCAGATGTGTTTCAGCCAGCAGCCAGTGGGAGATGCAAGGAACAGGTGGGAGAAACCCTCATTTATTGCAGCAGGGCATTCTGTCACTTCAGACAAAGTTTTACCTGCAACACTTTTGTCTTTCCACTCAAAATTCTTAATTTATACCCTAAACTCTGCTGTGCAAACACATTTACCTGCTTTGCGGACCCCCTCAAACTCACACCGTCAGAATGGCGGCCGCCATAGTTGCATTCATCACTTCATCTGAGGATGAGCAACATCACCAGCCTCGCCAGGCACGCTGTCCACATGGAGCTCCACAACACAGTGCTGCGCCACAGGCACCTGCACAACAGCACAGAGGGCAACAACAGAGAGAGTGACGTCGCAGGAGGCACTACCCTCGCAACAGGGTCTACAGACCGAGGCTCAGCTTCCTGGACCTCTCTGAGGAGCAGTGCATATGGAGGCTCAGAGTCAGTCGCCAGGCAGTCGCGAACATCTGCAGCCTCCTTCATGCCGAGCTGCTCCCGGCTGGGCCTGAGCAGCATCTTCTTACCTGTCGCTGTCAAAGTCACCACTGTCCTCAACTTCTTCGCCTCCGGATCGTTCCAGGGTGCCGCCGGGGACATCACCAGGGTCTCTCAGTCGTCTGCACACAAGTGCATAAGGCAGGTCACCGACGGCTTGTTTCGCAGGGCCTCGCATGACGTCAACTTCCCCATGGATCACCTCAGCCAGACGGAGAGGGCAGTGGGATTCCAGGCTGTGGCTGGCTTCCCACGGGTGCAGGGTGAAATCGATAGCACCCATACAGCAATACGAGCACCTCCACACGAGCCAGGACTGTTCATCAACAGGAAGGGCTATCACTCCATCAACACTCAGCTCATCTGTGACCACCGCAAGAGATTCCTTCACGTGTGCGCCAGATACTCTGGCAGCTGCCACGATTCCTTCATCCTCCAGGAGTCCAACATCCCGCCCCTCTTCCACGCACCGAACACCCGCAAGGGCTGGCTCCTCGGGGACAAGGGATACCCCCTGCACTTGTGGCTCATGACACCTCTGAGGAACCCACCACCGAGCAACAGCGTCGATATAACGACAGCCACGTCGTCACCAGGTCTACAATTGAGCATGCTATAGGGCTGCTCAAGATACGCTTCAGGTACCTTAATCGTTCTGGGGGAGCGCTCCAATACACACCAGACAGATTGGGATGCATTATAGTCGTCTGTTGTGCCCTGCACAACATGGCACAACAGACAGGGGTGCCACTGGAGGAGGCCCCGTCCACATCTGCCACCCACATTGAGGAGGAGGAGGAGGAGGAGGAGGAGGAGGAGGAGGAGGAGGAGCCCATGGGCAGAACAGCGGCTCACCTGGCTGCTCGTGAGGCCAGGGAGTCACTGATATGTGAACGGTTCTCCTAACATCAGACAGTGTGAAGAGTCCAGTCCTCACCACCCGGACAGAGCAGTGCCCACACCAGCCCCTCCCCTCCCCCCCCCGCCCCCTGCACAAAATAGTCGTGCAACTACATCTAAACCCACTGTAGAGTGACCCAATGGGTGGCATCAAGTGTGGGTGTTCATGGTGAACCTCATGAAAAGGCCCTATCACAAAAGCCAGTCAAGAATGGCCAAGACGTGGCAGTAGTGGTGACAATAATAATATTTAATGCTCCAAATATAAATAAAAAACATGACCAACCGTCAAACACCCTTGTGCATCCCCTTTGTGCTCACAAAACCTTTGCCTTAGGCTTCCGACTACTCCTACATGGTGCTTCCCCTGCGGCTGCAGCAGAAGTAGTGACAGGTTGCTCTTGTTCATGCCCTGACTGATTAGATGCTTTGGGCCAACGCCCTCTGGGTTTTGGTGCCCGTGAGGGCCCCTCCAAAGACTGCTCCCCCTGCACCTGAGCAAGGGCAGACTCGGCCACCTGGAGAGGAGGCAGCATTGCGGGTACGGGTTGAGAGGGGGATAACGGGTGAGACCTGGGAGCGCTTTGATTGGTGTCCCCACTTCCATGTCCCCTTTCGCCATCTTCCCTCCCATGGGCCAGGCCCACACCATTCCTACCACTCTGCTGGATGACAGTTTGGAGGACATGTGTAAAGCCTTGTAAGGCCAGTGCCACAGTATCTGCCTGCCTGTTTAAGGCGGCAGAATGTTACTCACCCTGAGTCCAAATGGCCATTGTCAAGGCCTCAGTGGACTCATTGGTGAGCCGTGCTTGAAGCTTGATGGAGGCTAGCCTTCCCTCCATTGCAGATATTCCCGCACTTACCCGCGACACTATCTCAGAGATGCCCCTCACGTCTCTGTGACAGTATCTCAGAGATTCCCTCCTGTACCTGTGCACCATTCCACTCATGCAGGAGCTGGACTCCTCTATCCTCTGCCCGATTATGGAGAGTGTGTGTCGCACCTGTTCCAGCACCTCGCAAATGTGCTGCTGCCCCTCGATCATTCTCCTTTTCATGGATGGCCCCCAGGGTTCAGCATCTGTTGCCAGCTGAGCAGAGCCTGGAGAAGAATGCTTCCACTGACGCGGACTCTCCACAGCTGCCCCTGCCACCAGGGTCTGCTCGTGCTCACGTGTGTGGTGACTCACCATGTATGACCCCAACTAACTGAGGACGGGGATCCACCAAGTTGTGTGTTTCTGCGCTGGTGGATGGCTCGCTCAGATGTGACGGTGCCTCCTCAGAGGCCGGCAGGTCCTCTGAGGAATCGCCCTCCACCGTCACGGCGGTCGCTGAAGGCCCTGTAAGAGAACAGAAGGCAATATGCTTAAGCATGATGACAGATGTTGAGGTGCTGAAGATGGCAAGGCATGTTAACATCAATTGCTATTGTGAGTGCTGAATGTTAAAGTTCTGTCACCAGCTGTTTGACGGGTGGCAGTCTCGGCGTCCCGATGGACAGGCACTCGAGGGTGCAGCTCAGTTCCAGAGCCTCCTGCTTGGCGTCTGTGAGGATGACGGTTTGTTGTGGCCCCCTCCGGTCCTCGCCCTCTCCAGTCCATTCTGGGCTCTCTTCTCCTGTAAAGGGAGAAAGTAGAGAGAAGTGAGTGAGGGATGGTGACGTGGCCAACTGCTGAATGCATTGGTTTGGGTGAGGCTGACCGTGAAAGAGATGCGTCAGAGGGTGAGTATGAGACAGAGCCGTGACATTGTATGAGGATTGGGTTGAGTGGTAGCGGTGGGATGAGTACTGGGGAGGTGAGGAAGTGCAGGTAAGTTGAGGATGAGGTTTGAGTGGGTGTGAGGAGTGATGTGATAGAGTAGTGTTGGCAGTGCAGAAGGAGTTGTGGGGTGGGGGCGGTGATGTGGAAGACGGAGTGTAGGAGAATGATTAAGTGTCATCACTTTGGCTGACCTACTTAGGTCATTGAAGCGCTTCCTGCACTGGATCCAGGTGCAGGAGACCTCCTCTGCCACCTCGAGCCAGGCCTTCTTGGTGGCAGAGGCAGGCCACTTCCTCCCGTCCGCCGGGTAGAAAATATCCCTCCCCCTCCTCAACCCATCCAGTAGGACCTGGAGCGAGGCATCAGTAAATCTGGGAGCTGCCTTTTCCCTGGGCTGCTCCATTCAATAATTTTGGTTGTTTGCTCCAGGAGCAGCATTGGAGGACTGCCCCTTTAAATAGGTCTCCTCCAGCTGACAGCCTGTGATGCGGGTGCAAAGTTCGCCCGCTGCGCAGGAAACCCGGAAGCCACGGTAAGTGGCTTCAATTTACCCGCGATCGCGCGGGGAGCGGACAGATTTTACTGGGCGGGTTACTCACGCGCCCAGTCGCCCCCCGGCTGCTATCCCGTCTCCCTGGTAATGTCGGGGCCATGGTCTCTCAGATGAGCGTTGTCACTGAACAGTCACATAGTCCAAGGTGGGTGATGTTACTGAACAGTCACATGGTCCCTGAGGTGAGTGATGTCATTAAACACGTTGCCATGTTTGAATCAGTGCGGCTTAGGACCAAATCTTGGAAGTTGGTGAATAATTTTACCTCACTCTCTCTCTTTCTATTTACAGAAGCTGTTTATGCGAAGGAACCGTTATTTTCTGTGCAGCCACAGCAAGGTAGGGGAGCTGGTTCCACACAAAACCTCGACAATATCAGGGTTAGTTATTTACAGAAAGTGCCCCACAGTGAGGTGTTGGTATTAATCACAAGTCATGTGATGCTCACTGTATCAGTATTTGCCCCTTGGTAAGGTCTTGGTATTAATCACAAGTCATGTGATGCTCACTGTATCAGTGTTTGCCCCTTGGTAAGGTCTTGGTATTAATCACAAGTCACGCGATGCTCACTGTATCAGTGTTTGCCCCTTGGTAAGGTCTTGGTATTAATCACAAGTCACGCGATGCTCACTGTATCAGTGTTTGCCCCTTGGTAAGGTCTTGGTATTAATCACAAGTCACGAGATGCTCACCGTATCAGTGTTTTCCCCTTGGTAAGGTCTTGGTATTAATCACAAGTCACATGATGCTCACCGTATCAGTGTTTGCCCCACAGTGAGGTGTTGGTATTAATCACAAGTCACGTGATGCTCACTGTATCAGTGTTTGCCCCACAGTGAGGTGTTGGTATTAATCACAAGTCACGCGATGCTCACTGTATCAGTGTTTGCCCCACTGTGAGGTGTTGGTATTAATCACAAGTCACGCGATGCTCACTGTATCAGTGTTTGCCCCTTGGTAAGGTCTTGGTATTAATCACAAGTCACGCGATGCTCACTGTATCAGTGTTTGCCCCTTGGTGAGGTGTTGGTATTAATCACAAGTCACATGATGCTCACTGTATCAGTGTTTGCCCCTTGGTAAGGTCTTGGTATTAATCACAAGTCACATGATGCTCACTGTATCAGTGTTTGCCCCTTGGTAAGGTCTTGGTATTAATCACAAGTCACATGATGCTCACCGTATCAGTGTTTGCCCCTTGGTAAGGTCTTGGTATTAATCACAAGTCACATGATGCTCACCGTATCAGTGTTTGCCCCTTGGTAAGGTCTTGGTATTAATCACAAGTCACATGATGCTCACCGTATCAGTGTTTGCCCCTTGGTGAGGTCTTGGTATTAATCACAAGTCACATGATGCTCACTGTATCAGTATTTGCCCCTTGGTAAGGTCTTGGTATTAATCACAAGTCACATGATGCTCACTGTATCAGTGTTTGCCCCACAGTGAGGTGTTGGTATAATTCACAGGTCTCGGTGATGCTCACTGTATCAGTGTTATTAACATTCATCTACATTCACAATTCTTCACACTGAATTTGGAGCAGTTCAAATTCAATTTTACCTACTCTCCCTTGTCTCACTCTCGCCTCTGAGTCAGAATGTCGTGGGTTCAAGAAATCATCCAATATAAGTCAGTCCGTGAGCTCAGGTGAATAGACTGATCTAATATAATGACCGTGGACAATCCATCGGAAGGGTCGAAACCATTTCCATTCTCTAAAGCACTTCTGTTCAGTGAATTGAACCCCTCGGGAACTAAATTGAACTTAAGTGCAGCATTTTAATATAAATCGTACCAAGATCTCTCCATGGAGAAATCCCAAAGCATGGGATGAAGTGAGTGAGGTGCTGACTGTTTGATGTAGTCTACATGGATTTTAGCAAGGCTTTTGACAAGGTCCCCACATGGCAGACTGGTCCATAAAGTAAAGGCCCATGGGATCCAAGGGAAAGTGGCAAATTGGATCCAAAATTGGCTCAGTGGCAGGAAGCAGTGGGTGACGGGTGTTTTTGTGACTGTTTCCAGGGGGTTTCCACTGGAAAGCAGGGCTCAGTACTAGGTCCCTTGCTTTTTGTAATACATATCAATGATTTGGACTTAAATGTAGAGGGCACGATTAAGAAGTTTGCAGATGATACAAAAATTGGCCCTATGGTTGATAGTGAGGAAGAAAGCTGCAGACTGCAGAAAGATGGGCAGAAAAGTGGCAAATGGAATTCAGGCTGGAGAAGTGTGAGGTAATGCATTTGGGGAGAGCAAACAAGGCAAAGGAGTACACAATAAATGGGAGGATACTGAGAGGTGTAGAGGGAAAAAGGGACCTTGGAGTGCATGTCCACAGATCCCTGAAGCAGGACAGGTAGATAACGTGGGTAAGAAGGCATACGGGATACTTTCCTTTATTAGCCAAGGCATAGAATATAAGAGCAGGGAGGTTATGGTGGAACTGCATGAAACACTAGTTAGGCCACAGTTAGAATACTACATACAGTTCTGGTAACCACATTACAGGAAGGATGTGATTGCACTAGAGAGGGTACAGAGGAGATTTACAAGGATGTTGCCAGGACTGGAGAATTTTAGCTATGAGGAAAGATTGGATAGGCTGGGGTTGTTTACTTCGGAACAGAGGAGACTGAGGGGAGATTTAATTGAGGTGTATAAAATTATGAGGGGCCTAGATAGAGTGGATAGGAAGGACCTATTTCCCTTAGCGGAGGGGTCAATAACCTGGGGGCATAGATTTAAACTAATTGGTAGAAGGATTAGAGGGGAGCTGAGGAGAATTTTTTTCACCTAGCGGGTGGTGGGGGTCTGGAACTCAGTGCCTGAAAGGGGGTAGAGGCAGAAACCCTCATCACGTTTAAAAAGTACTTGGATATGCACTTGAAGTGCCGCAACCTATAAGGCTACGGACCAAGTGCTGGAAAGTCAGATTAGGCTGGATGGCTGTTTTTTGGCCGGCACAGACACAATGGGCTGAATGGCCTCCTTGCTGTAAATTTCTATGATTCTATAATTCTATGACTGCTATGTAGGAAAACAGTGGAAAACAAGGAAATGGCAGAGGAATTGAACAGATAATTTGTATCGGTCTTCACGGTAGAAGACACTAATAACATACCAATAATAGTAGAAAATTAAGGGGCAAAGGGGAGGGAAGAACTAAAAACAATCATTATCACTGGAGAAAAACTACTAGGTAAACAAATGGGTCTAAAGGCTAACAAGTCCCCTGGACTTGATGGTTTACATCCAAGGGTCTTAAAGGAAGTGGCTACAGAGATAGTGGATGCATTAGTTGTAATCTTCAAGAATTCACTAGATTCTGGAAAGGTCCCAGCAGATTGGAAAACCGCAAATGTAACACCCCTATTCAAGAAGGGAGTGAGACAGATAGCAGGTAACTATAGACCAGTTAGCCTAACATCTGTCATTGGGAAAATGCTAGAATCCATTATTAAGGAAGTAGTAGCAGGACATTTGGAGACTCATAATACAATCAAGGAGAGTCAACATGGTTTTATGAAGGGGAAATCACGTCTGACAAATTTATTAGAGTTCTTTGAGGAAGTAATGGGCAGGGTGGATAAAGGGGAACCAATGGATGCAGAATATTTGGATTTCCAAAAGGCATTCGATAAGGTGCCACATAAAGGTTACTGCACAAAATAAGAGCTCATGGTGTTGGGGGTAATATACTGGCATGGATAGAGGATTGGGTAACTGACAGAAAACAGAGAGTCCGGATAAAAGGGTCATTTTCAAAATGGCAATCTGTAACTAGTGGGGTGTTGCAGGGATCAGTGCTGGGGCCTTAACTATTTACAATATATATCAATGACTTGGATGAAGGAACAGAGTGTCACGTGGCCGAATTTGCTGATAATACAAAGATAGGTGGAAAAGCAAGTTACGAGGAGGACACAAAGTGTCTGCAAAGGGATATTGACAGGTTAAGCGAATGGGCAAAAATTTGGCAGATGGAATATAATGTGGGAAAATGTGAAGTCATCCACTTTGGGAGGAAAAATAAAAAAACAAAATATTATTTGAATGGAGAAATATTACAAAATGCTGCGGTACAGAGGGATCTGGGAGTCCTCGTACATGAAACACAAAAAGTCAACATACAAGTGCAGCAGGTAATCTGGAAGGCAAACGGAATATTGGCCTTTGTTTCTAGGGGGATAAAAGCAGGGAAGTCATGCTACAACTGTACAGGGTGCTGGTGAGACCACACCTGGAGTACTGCGTACAGTTCTGATGCCCATATTTAAGGAAGGATATACTTGCATTGGAGGCAGTTCAGAGAAGGTTCACTAGGTTGATTCTGGGTATGGAAGGATTGTCTTCTGAGGAAAGATTGAACAGGTTGGGTCTATACTCATTGGAGTTTAGAAGAATGAGAGGAGATCTTATTGAAACACATATGATTTTGAGGGGACTCGATAGGGTAGATGCTGAGAGGATGTTATCCCTCATGGAGGAATCTAGAACTAGGGGCACAGTCTCAGAATAAGAGGTCGCCCGTTTAAGACAGAAATGAGGAAGAATTTCTTCTCCCAGAGGGTCGTGAATCTTTGGAATTCTTTACCCCAAAAAGCTGTGGAGGCTGAGTCATTGAATACATTCATGGCACCTGAAACGCATCTTCATCATATCCTTTGACTCCCTTGCTGATCAAAAATTTGTCATTCATATGGCTTATGAGTTCAATGACAGACCTGGTGGTGATGTGACTGTCGTACCTCTGCTGTGCCTCGTTTGGGTGTCTCACAGGTGTCATGAGCCACGTCTGCAGGGGGTATCCCTTGTCCCCAAGGACCAGCCCTTAAGTCTGCCTTGTGTGTGGAAGAGGTCCAGGATGTTGGACTCGCACAAAATGAAGGGATCATGGCAGCTGCCAGGGAATTTGGCACAGACACACAGGATCCTCCTCTGGTGATCGCAAACCAGCTGCCCATTGATGGAGTGATATCCCTTTCGGTTTATGAGCATTCCTGGCTCGTGTGGAGGTCCTCGGATTGCTACGATTGCACCCTGTACCCGTGGGAAGCCAGCCAGAGAGTTGAAACCCACTGCCCTCTCAGCCTGGCTCATGTTGTCGATGGGGAAGTCGACGTAGTTGGTTGTCCTGGCAAACGAGCCATCCGTCACCTGTCGTATACACTTATGGGCACACGACTGAGACCCTGGAGATTTCACCGGTGGTGCCCTGGAAGGATTTGGAGGCAAAGAAATTGAGGGCAGTGGTGACTTTAACTGTGATGGGCAATGCGTGGCCACCAGGCCCAGCCGGGAGCAGTTCTTCATGAAGGAGACTGCAGATGTCTGCGATCACCTGCCGACTCAATCTGAGCCTACGTAGGCACTGCTCCTCAGAGAGGTCCAGGAAGCTCAGCCTCTGTCTTAGACCCTCGGGTGGGTAGTGCCTCCTGCGACCTCGGCCCCTCTGTTGGTCCCCTCTCTGCTCTTTTCCAGGTCCTTGTTGTTAATTGTATCCATGTAATTTATATCAATTAGTGTTAATTGTATTCAGATGGTGCATATCAATTGGGGACTGTCTTATATCTATTTATAAGAGAGCTGATCTAGGTGTGATGGTGTGTAATGTGGAGCTCTGTGAACAAAGGTTTGAAAGCACCTGAAGATCTGGCCCTAGTATTCTATCCTTCACCACCTGGCTATCCAGTTTATAACACTTGTTGCACACCTCTGTCTTGTGCACCTGCAGGTCCCAGAACTGCACATTGTGCCTGCCATCCATTGCGCCACCCCCACCCCCACCCCCCCAAGCCAATCCTGATCTTGTCAGTTTGAGGGTGCCCCAAAATGTAGTTACATCCATGTGAACACAAGACTTCCCAGTCTCAAAAAGAAATCTCATTCTAAACACAAGGAACTCCCGGCCAAAGGTTTGTCTGAGAGAACTGAGTGCCCAGCTGCAACACCTCACCTTTTATTGAGATGTGTCAATCACAGGTTTAAACGGCCAAATGAGCTTCGGCTGTAACTCGGCTCTGTTTCTATGGCGTGTTTCAGAAGCCTCAGGAGAAGTTAAATTCGATTCTCTTGCAGAATCCACAAAAAGTTAATCACCTTAAATCTTCCAAGTAAATATATTGCCCCTTTAAATATTGTCCCACCGGCACTTAAAGCTGGCGGGACATCCAGGTGTCTGTTGTGTGCTCGCATCAAACACGGAAGTGATCATGTTGAAGCCTGGATGCGGTCCCGCTCCAAAAAGCTGGTACTTTAACCTCCCAGCCGCCCCAACACACCCGTTCTTGGGGATTAAAGTTCCCCCCTCGTGTCTATGATTACTCTGTGAGTTATCATGTCTGTGATTATTCTGTGCGTTAACGTGTCTGTGATTATTCTGCGTGTTAACGTGTCTGTGATTAATCTGTGTGTTAACATGTCTTTGATTATTCTGTGCTTTATCATGTCTGTGAATTTTTTATTTTTATTTGTTCACGGGATGTGGGCGTCGCTGGCGAGGCCAGCATTTATTGCCCATCCCTAATTGCCCTCGAGAAGGTGGTGATGAGCCGCCTTCTTGAACCGCTGCAGTCCGTGTGGTGACGGTTCTCCCACAGTGCTGTTAGGAAGGGAGTTCCAGGATTTTGACCCAGCGACAATGAAGGAACGGCGATATATTTCCAAGTCGGGATGGTGTGTGACTTGGAGGGGAACGTGCAGGTGGTGTTGTTCCCATGCACCTGCTGCTCTTGTCCTTCTAGGTGGTAGAGGTCGCGGGTTTGGGAGGTGCTGTCGAAGAAGCCTTGGCGAGTTGCTGCAGTGCATCCTGTGGATGGTGCACACTGCAATCAAGCGAGCTGCTTTATCTTGGATGGTGTCGAGCTTCTTGAGTGTTGTTGGAGCTGCACTCATCCAGGCAAGTGGAGAGTATTCCATCACACTCCTGACTTGTGCCTGGTAGATGGTGGAAAGGCTTTGGGGAGTTAGGAGGTGAGTCACTCGCCGCAGAATACCCAGCCTCTGACCTGCTCTCGTCGCCACAGTATTTATATGGCTGGTCCAGTTAAGTTTCTGGTCAATGGTGACCCCCAGGATGTTGATGGTGGGGGATTCGGCGATGGTAATGCCGTTGAATGTCAAGGGGAGGTGGTTAGACTCTCTCTTGTTGGAGATGGTCATTGCCTGGCACTTATCTGGCGCGAATGTTACTTGCCACTTATGAGCCCAAGCCTGGATGTTGTCCAGGTCTTGCTGCATGCGGGCTCGGACTGCTTCATAATCTGTGTGATTTATCGTGTCTGCATCGGAGGCAAACAGAGATTACCGTGACTCATACTCAGGATTGAAATAGGTAAACTGTCACGTCCTTTCATTCTTTATGTAGATATGTGTCAAACATCATCAACGATGCAAACATTAACCACAGTCACTCTAAGCCTGCCCCTCACTGTGGAATTTATTTTTTATTTAATGTCTTTCAGTGTTGCAAGATTTAAAGCTGAAGTGTGGTTATGGCGAAGAAATTCAGCTACAACAAATAGAGAAAGGTTTGTACATGGCTGGGTGTACATGTTCTCAACAATTGCTGTAGGTGGCCAGGCGTAGTTGTTCGTGTGCAGTTGGCCAGGGTACAGCTCCCTGGACAGTTGCTCCGATCCTCTTGGCCATTGATTGAGGTTTCACCAGTGTCATCACTGCTTTGGGGTCTGCTCACCAACAGTTTCAGCAGGGAGGGTGACATGGGGACCACAAGTAGGGGCAGGATTAAAGGGCCTGAGGACGATGCACTTCTCCCTCCCGATGGCTCCACCCTATTCTGGTTCCCACTTCGAATGGCTTCCCATATGCCAGGCAGCCCTAAACAGGTAATGGTTTATTCACCCATATAATGACAGTCTATAATGGTTTATTTACCCATATAATGACAGTCTATAATGGTTTATTTACCCATATAATGACGGCCTATAATGGTTTATTCACCCATATAATGACAGTCTATAATGGTTTATTTACCCATATAATGACAGTCTATAATGGTTTATTTACCCATATAATGACGGCCTATAATGGTTTATTCACCCATATAATGACAGTCTATAATGGTTTATTTACCCATATAATGACAGTCTATAATGGTTTATTTACCCATATAATGACGGTCTATAATGGTTTATTTACCCATATAATGATGGTCTATAATGGTTTATTCACCCATATAATGACAGTCTATAATGGTTTATTTACCCATATAATGACGGTCTATAATGGTTTATTTACCCATATAATGACGGTCTATAATGGTTTATTTACCCATATAATGACGGTCTATAATGGTTTATTTACCCATATAATGATGGTCTATAATGGTTTATTTACCCACATAAGGACAGTCTATAATGGTTTATTTACCCATATAAGGACAGTCTATAATGGTTTATTTACCCATATAAGGACGGTCTATAATGGTTTATTTACCCATATAAGGACGGTCTATAATGGTTTATTTACCCATATAAGGACAGTCTATAATGGTTTATTTACCCATATAATGACGGTCTATAATGGTTTATTCACCCATATAATGACGGTCTATAATGGTTTATTTACCCATATAATGATGGTCTATAATGGTTTATTTACCCATATATTGACAGTCTATAATGGTTTATTTACCCATATAATGACGGTCTATAATGGTTTATTTACCCATATAATGACGGTCTATAATGGTTTATTTACCCATATAATGACGGTCTATAATGGTTTATTTACCCATATAATGATGGTCTATAATGGTTTATTTACCCACATAAGGACAGTCTATAATGGTTTATTTACCCATATAAGGACAGTCTATAATGGTTTATTTACCCATATAAGGACGGTCTATAATGGTTTATTTACCCATATAAGGACAGTCTATAATGGTTTATTTACCCATATAATGACGGTCTATAATGGTTTATTCACCCATATAATGACGGTCTATAATGGTTTATTTACCCATATAATGATGGTCTATAATGGTTTATTTACCCATATAATGACGGTCTATAATGGTTTATTTACCTATACAATGGTGGACCATAATAGTTTATTTACCCATACAACAATGGACTATAATTGTTTATTTAGCCATATAATGGTCTATAATGGTTTATTTACCCATATAATGGACTATAATGGTTTATTTACCCATATAATGGACTATAATGGTTTATTTATCCATATAATGATTATCATGGTTTATTTATCCATATAATGGTCCGTAATGGTTTATTAACCCATATAATGATGGACTATAATGGTTTATTTACCCATATCATGATCTATAATGGTTTATTTACCCATACAATGATGGACTATAATGATTTATTTACCCATATCATGATCTATAATGATTTATTTACCCATATAATGATGATCTATAATGGTTTATTCACCCATATAATGACGGTCTATAATGGTTTATTTACCCATATAATGATGGTCTATAATGGTTTATTTACCCATATAATGACGGTCTATAATGGTTTATTTACCCATATAATGATGGTCTATAATGGTTTATTTACCCATATAATGACGGTCTATAATGGTTTATTTACCCATATAATGATGGTCTATAATGGTTTATTTACCCACATAAGGACAGTCTATAATGGTTTATTTACCCATATAAGGACAGTCTATAATGGTTTATTTACCCATATAAGGACGGTCTATAATGGTTTATTTACCCATATAAGGACAGTCTATAATAGTTTATTTACCCATATAATGACGGTCTATAATGGTTTATTCACCCATATAATGACGGTCTATAATGGTTTATTTACCCATATAATGATGGTCTATAATGGTTTATTTACCCATATAATGACGGTCTATAATGGTTTATTTACCTATACAATGGTGGACCATAATAGTTTATTTACCCATACAACAATGGACTATAATTGTTTATTTAGCCATATAATGGTCTATAATGGTTTATTTACCCATATAATGGACTATAATGGTTTATTTACCCATATAATGGACTATAATGGTTTATTTATCCATATAATGATTATCATGGTTTATTTATCCATATAATGGTCCGTAATGGTTTATTAACCCATATAATGATGGACTATAATGGTTTATTTACCCATATCATGATCTATAATGGTTTATTTACCCATACAATGATGGACTATAATGATTTATTTACCCATATCATGATCTATAATGATTTATTTACCCATATAATGATGATCTATAATGGTTTATTTACCCGTATAATGATGGTCTATAATGGTTTATTTACCCGTATAATGATGGTCTATAATGGTTTATTTATCCATATAACGATGGTCTATAATGGTTTATTTACCCATATAACGATGGTCTATAATGGTTTATTTACCCATATAACGATGGTCTATAATGGTTTATTTACCCATATAACGATGGTCTATAATGATTTATTTACCCATATAACGATGGTCTATAATGGTTTATTTACCCATATAACAATGGTCTATAATGGTTTATTTACCTGTATAACGATGGTCTATAATGGTTTATTTACTGTAAAACATGGGAGATTTCAACTACCCCCAAATAAACTGGTAAGAAGAGGAAGAGAAAGCAAACGAGGTGGGGAAAGGAGAAAAGAGAATGGAGTTTTTACAATGTGTATGTGGCTCCTTTCCGACCCAGTCTGTGAGAAGCCCAACAAAAGAGGAATCATTGCTGGATCTAGTAATGGGAAATGAACCAGAACAGATAAGAGAAGTAAGTGTGGGGGAACATCTAGGTAATAACGATCATAACATAATAAGGTTTAAAATAATGATTGAGAAAGACATAAGTAAGACAAAGGCCAAAGTAATAGATTGGAACAAAGCTAATTATGAGGGGATGAAAATGGAACTAGGGAAGGTAAACTTGAAAAAAATGTTGATAGACAAAGAAATAGAACAGCAGTGGGAAATATTTAAAATGATGATCAATAGAGTTCAGGAGAAATATATTCCTTTAAAAAGCAAGAACAAACTAGCCAATAATGAAACACCGTGGATGAATAAAGAGATAAGGGTAAAATTGAATCATAGAAATCATAGAAAATTTACGGCACAGAAGGAGGCCATTCGGCCCATCATGTCCGTGCCGGCTGAGAAACGAGCCACCCAACCTAATCCCACTTTCCCGCATTTGGTCCATAGCCCTGCAGGTCACGGCTCTTCAGGTGCACATCCAGGTATTTTTTAAATGAGTTGAGGGTTTCTGCCTCTACCACCCTCGCAGGCACTGAGATCCAGACCCCCACCACCCTCTGGGTGAAAAAAAATGTCCTCACTTCTGCTCTATTCCTTCTACAAACACTTTCAGTCTATGCCCCCTGGTAAGGGAAATAGGTCCTTCCTATCCACTCGATCTTGGCCCCTCATAATTTTGTACACCTCAATTAAATCACCTTCAGCCTCCTCTGTTCCAAGGAAAACAACCCCAGCCTATCCAATCTGTCATCATAGCTAAACTTCTCCAGTCCTGGCAACATCCTCGTAAATCTCCTCTGCACCCTCTCTAGTGCAATTACATCCTTCCTGTAATGTGGTGACCAGAACTGTGCGCAGTACTCAAGCTGTGGCCTAACTAGTGTTTTATACAGTTCCAGCATAACATCCCTGCTTTTATATTCTATGCCTTAGCTAATAAAGGAAAGTATTCCATATGCCTTCTTAACCACCTTATCTACCTGTCCTGCTACCTGCAGTCCAAGGTCCCTCACTCCCTCTACACCTCTCAGTATCCCCCATTTATTGTGTATTCCCTTGCCTTGTTTGCTCTCCCCAAATGCATCACCTCACACTTCTCCGGATTGAATTCCATTTGCCCCTTTTCTGCCCATCTGACCAGTCCATTGATATCTTCCTGCAGTCTACAGCTTTCCTCCTCACTATCAACCACACGGCATATCTTTGTGTAATCCGCAAATTTCTTAATCATGCCCCGTACGTTTAAGTCCAAATCGTTAATGTATACCACAAAAAGCAAAGGACCTAGTACCGAGCCCTGCAGCACCCCACTGGAAATAGCCTTTCAGTCGCAAAAATACCCATCGACCATTACCCTTTGCTTCCTGCCACTGAGCCAATTTTGGATCCAATTTGCCACATTCCCTTGGATCCCATGGGCCTTTACCTTTTTGACCAATCTGCTATGTGGGACCTTGTCAAAAGCCTTGCTAAAATCCATGTAGACTACATCAATTGTGCTACCCTCATCGATCCTCCTCGAAAAATAAAATTATTATTCGTTCATGGGATGTGGGCGTCGCTAGCAATGCCAGCATTTATTGCCCATCCCTAATTGCCCTTGAGAAGGTGGCGGCGAGCTGCATTCTTGAACCGCTGCAGTCCATGTGGTGAAGGTTCTCCCACAGTGCTGTTAGGAAGGGAGTTCCAGGATTTTGAACCAGCGACGATGAAGGAACGGTGATATATTTCCAAGTCGGGATGGTGTGTGACTTGGAGGGGAACGTGCAGGTGGTGTTGTTCCCATGTGCCTGCTGCCCTTGTCCTTCTAGGTGGTAGGGGTCGTGGGTTTGGGAGGTGCTGTCAAAGAAGCCTTGGCGGGTTGCTGCTGTGCATCCTGTGGATGGTACACACTGCAGCCAATGTGCGCCGTTGGTGGAGGGAGTGAATGTTTAGGGTGGTGAATGGGGTGCCAATCAAGTAGGCTGCTTTATCTTGGATGGTGTCGAGCTTCTTGAGTGTTGTTGAAGCTGCACTCAACCAGGCAAGTGGAGAGTATTCCATCACACTCCGGACTTGTGCTTTGTAGATGGTGGAAAGGCTTTGGGGAGTCAGGAGGTGAGTCACTCACCACAGAATACCCAGCCTCTGACCTGCTCTTGTAGCCACAGTATTTATGTGGCTGGTCCAGTTAAGTTTCTGGTCAATGGTGACCCCCGGGATGTTGATGGTGGGGGTTTCGGTGATGGTAATGCCATTGAATGTCAAGGGGAAGTGGTTAGACACACTCTTGTTGGAGATGGTATTGCTTGGTACTTGTCTGGCGCGAATGTTACTTGCCACTTATCAGCCCAAGCCTGGATGTTGTCCAGGTCTTGCTGCATGTGGGCACGGACTGCTTCATTATCTGAGGGGTTGCGAATGGAACTGAACACTGTGCAATCATCAGCGAACATCCCCATTTCTGACCTTATGATGGAGGGAAGGTCATTGATGAAGCAGCTGAAGATGGTTGGGCCTAGGACACTGCCCTGAGGAACTCCTGCAGCAATGTCCTGGAGCTGAGATGATTGACCTCCAACAACCACTACCATCTTCCTTTGTGCTAGGTATGACTCCAGCCACTGGAGAGTTTTCCCCCTGATTCCCATTGACTTCAATTTTACTAGGGCTCCTTGGTGCCACACTCGGTCAAATGCTGCCTTGATGTCAAGGGCAGTCACTCTCACTTCACCTCTGGAATTCAGCTTTTTTGTCCATGTTTGGACCAAGGCTGTAATGAGGTCTGGAGCCGAGTGGTCCTGGCGGAACCCAAACTGAGCATCGGTGAGCAGGTTATTGGTGAGTAAGTGCCGCTTGATAGCACTGTCGACGACACCTTCCATCACTTTGCTGATGATTGAGAGTAGACTGATAGGGCGGTAATTGGCCGATTTGGATTTGTCCTGCTTTTTGTGGACGGGACATATCTGGGCAATTTTCCACATTGTCGGGTAGATGCCAGTGTTGTAGCTGTACTGGAACAGTTTGGCTAGAGGCGCAGCTAGTTCTGGAGCAAAAGTCTTCAGCACTACTGCCGGGATGTTGTCGGGGCCCATAGCCTTTGTTGTATCCAGTACACTCAGCCATTTCTTGACATCACGTGGAGTGAATCGAATTGGCTGAAGACTGGCTCGAAAAATTCAATCAAATTAGTCAGACTTGACCTCCCCTTTACAAATCTGTGCTGACTGACCTTGATTAATCCATGCCTTTTTAAGTGACAGTTTATTCTGTCCCTCAGAATTGATTCCAATAATTTGCCCACCATCGAGGTTAGGCTGACTGGCCTGTAATTACTCGGTCTATCCTTCGCTCCCTTTTTAAACAACGGTACAACGTTAGCAGTCCTCCAGTCCTCCAGCACTACGCCTGTATCCAGTGAAGTTTGGAAAATGAGTGTTAAAGCCTCCGCTATTTCCTCCCTGGCTTCTTTTAACAGCCTGGGATACATTTCATCCGGCCCTGGTGATTTATCCACTTTCAAAGATGCTAATCCCCCTAATATTTCCTCTCTCACTATGTTTATCCCATCCAATATTTCACACTCCTCCTCCTTAACTTCAATCTCCACATCATCCCTCTCCTTTGTGAAGCCAGATGCAAAGTATTCATTAAGGACCATACCTACATATTCCGCCTCCACACATAGTTTATCTTTTAGGCCCTACTCTTTCCTTAGTTATCCTCTTGCTCTTTATGTATTTATAAAACATCTTTGGGTTTTCTTTGATTTTACCTGCTAATATTTTTTCATGCCCTCTCTTTGCTTTCCTAATTTCCTTTTTAACTTCACCCCTGCACTTTGTATACTCCTCTAAACTTACCATAGTATTGAGTTTCCGGTGTCTATCATAGGCTTTCTTTTTCTGTCTTATCTTACCCTGAATGCTTCTTGACAGATTTGGCAGCCCCTCCCTTTTTCTTTATGGGAACATGTTTACCCTGAACCCCTTGAATCACCCCTTTGAATGTCTCCCACTGCTCTGACAATGATTTACCTTCAAGCAGCTGTTTCCAGTTTACATCTGCTAAATCACTTCTCCGTTTAGTAAAATTGGCCTTTCCCTAATCGAAACTAAAGAAAAAGGCATACTCTAAGTACATAAACAATAAAGGAGACGATGACAAAAGGGAATACGAAAAGGTCAGGAAAGAAGTCAAAAAAACAATTAAGAAAGCAAAAGGGAACTACGAGATAAAATTATCAAGGAATATAAAAAGAAATAGTAAAGTATTCTACAGATACATAAGTAACAAAAGAAAAATCAGAAAAATGATAGGGCCACTAAGGAATGCACAAGATATACTCACAGGTAATGACAGCAAAATGGCAGAAATATTGAATAGTTACTTTGCCTCCATATTTACCAGGGAGAGTATCAAGTTAGGCAGGACATTAGAAGAACAGATCGAAAAAGATATTAAAACATTTAAGTTAGAAAGGGGGGAGATAATTGATAAACTGATCAAACTTAGGGAGGATAAGACCTCTGGTCTGGATGGATTGCATCTGTTAATATTAAAAGAAGTTATGCAGGAGTTAGCAGAGGCACTATTACATATATATAAAAATTCACTCGAAAAGGGAATAGTGCCAGAGGACTGGCGGGCAGCTAATGTGGTTCCTATATTTAAAAATGGAGATAGAACAAGAGAACTACAGACCAATTAGCTTAATATTGGTGGTAGGAAAGATAATGGAATCTTTACTCAAAGATGTAATAGAAAGACATCTGGAGAACAAAAATATAATCAAGATTAGTTAGCATGGATTTCAGAAGGGAAAGTCTTGCTTGACCAACCTTATTGAATTCTTTAAAGAAATAACGGAAAGAGTAGACAAGGGTAATGCAGTATTTGGATTTTCAAAAGGTCTTCTATAAGATACCGTATTATAGACTCATGACTAAGGTCAGAGAGTGTGGAGTCAGGGGACAGGTAGGAGAATGGATAGCAAGTTGGCTACAAAACAGAAAACAGAGATTGGGGTTAAGGGTAACTACTCAGACTGGGAAAAGGTGGGCAGTGGTGTTCCATAGGGATCGGTGCTGGGACCACTGTTGATCACCATTTACATTAACGATTTGGATTCGGGAATTGGAAGTACAATTTCAAAATTTGCAGATGACACCAAATTGGGGGGTGTAGTTAATACAAAGGAAGAAAGCGTCAAAAGGCAAGAGGGTATTAATAAAGTTGCATAATGGGCGTGTGATTGGAAAATGAATTTCAATATAGATAAGTGTGAGATGGTGCATTTTGATAGGAAGAATAAGGAGGCCACACACGCCTTGGATAATAGTCTAAATGGGATAGAGGAGCAAAGGGATCTAGGGGTACAGATACACAAATCACTAAAAGCAGGTTAATAAGGCCATAAAAAAAGGCAAATCAAACTCTAGGGTTCATTTCTAGAGGGATAGAATTGAAAAGCAAAGGAGTTATGTTAAACTTGTATAGAATCTTGACTAGACAACACTTGGAGTATTGTGAACAATTCTGGTCTCTATATAGAAAGGATATAGATGCATTGGAGAAGGTGCAAAAAAGATTCACAAGGATGATAGCTGAATTGAGAGGATATCCTTATCAGGAAAGACGGAACAGGCTGGAGCTCTTTTCTCAAGAAAAGAGAAGGCTGAGGGGTTACCTGATAGAGGTCAATAAGATTATGATACAGTTTGATAGGGTAGACATTGAGTAAATGTTTCCACTTGTGGGGGAGTCAAAACTAGAGGTCATAAATATAAAAGTCGCCAATAAATCTGATTCACCCATCTAATGACGGTGTATAACTTTATTCACCCGTCTAATGACGGTGTATAACTTTATTCACCCGTCTAATGACGGTGTATAACTTTATTCACCCGTCTAATGACGGTGTATAACTTTATTCACCCGTCTAATGACGGTGTATAACTTTATTCACCCGTCTAATGACGGTGTATAACTTTATTCACCCGTCTAATGACGGTGTATAACTTTATTCACCCGTCCAATGACGGTGTATAACTTTATTCACCCGTCCAATGACGGTGTATAACTTTATTCACCTGTCTAATGACGGTGTATAACTTTATTCACCCGTCTAATGACGGTGTATAACTTTATTCACCCATCTAATGACGGTGTATAACTTTATTCACCCGGGTTGGGTTCAAACCCAGATCTCTGCTCATTCGCCCTCATTCAGATGTTAAGTGTCGATGTTTCCTTGATTCAGAGCTCGTCAGAGAGGCATTAACATTGCTCCGGTTGGACACTGGCAGGGGCATGTCATTAAATGTCTGCGAATTTGGGGTGTTGCTGGGACTACCTCGGAAGGTTGTTCAAGACTGCCTCTTCGAACTTGAAAGTGCCGAAGATTTTCACCAGCTTGCCGCAGTGATCCACACCTTCATGGAAAAAACCAACGATGAGGAAAGACTGAGGCAAAAGATGGCTTCAGCTAACGGATATCGTAAGACCAACTGTTCATAATCCAGTAGATTTCATAAAGACAATGTTTTACAACATTCGTAAAGGGCTCCAATTTGGTGTCCATGTTAAATGTCAAGACTAAAAAGTAAGCATCAGTGAAAGGAAAAGACAAACTTGCATTTATATAGCACCTTTCACAACCTCGGGACCTCCCAAAATGCTTCACACCAATGAAGTACTTCTTGAGTGTAGTCACTGTTGTAATGTCGGCAGCCAATTTGCGCACAGCAAGGTTCCCCAAACAGTAATGAGATAAATGACCAGATAATCTGTTTTAGTGATGTTGGTTGGAGGATAAATATTGACACCAGGGTGAACTCCCCAGCTCTTCTTCAAATAGTGACAGCGGATCTATTATAGCCACCCGAGAGAGCAGTTTAATATCTCATGCGAAAGACGGCACCTCTGACAGTGCAGCACTCCCTCAGTACTGTAATGAAGCATCAGCCTGGATTAAGTGCTCAAGTGAGGCCTGGAGTGGGGCTTGAACCTATGACCATCTGACTCAGGGGTGACAGTGCTGCCACTGAGAAAACCTAACACTTAATTGTTAGTAGTAGCTTAAATCATGGAGCAAAGTGCTAATGAAGTGAGGATTTGTTTTAGTGCAGTTTTCCTCCCATGTCAATGTCTGAAAGTTTACATTTTTTTTTAAACGTTGTGTTAAATATCTCATTGAAGACAAGATAGTGTCTTGTTGAGGGCCTGTTAATAGCCTTACCCCTCTCTATCTCTGTAACCTCCTTCAGCCCTACAAACCTCCGAGATCTCTGCGCTCCTTCAATTCTTGCCTCTTGTGTATCCCCAGTTTTCATTGCTCCACCATTGGCCATACCTTCAGCTGCCTAGGTCCTAAGCTCTGGAATTCCCTCCCTTCACCTCTCCGCCTTTCTACCTCTCTCTCCTCCTTTAAGACGGTCCTTAAAACCTCTTTGACCCTTTTGGTCACCTGTCCTAATATCTGCTTATGTGGCTCAGTGTCAAATTTTGTCTGATTACGCTCCTGTGAAGAGCCTTGGAACGTTTTACTATGTTAAAGGCGCTATTTAAATGCAAGTTGTTGTTGTTGTTGTTATTGTTAAAGGCCTGATAATACAGCACCTACCGATTCTTCTGTGAGTGATGCAATGGCAGTGCAGTAATTAGTTCAGCTGACACCAGTTGTCCCTGTTGACCTGCAAGAGCGAGTGATTGTTATCTGAACACTCCATGTCACAGTATTCACTTCACATGGGCCGATAATACTGATGATTTCCTTCATGGAAGGAGTGGGAGTTAATAGTGTTGAATGAACTTCCTGGAGATACTGGAGGTCATGTGATTATAGGAGGAAGCCACGGTCAGATTGGGTGCCCTCTCCAACCTGAGATGCCTTTCAACATGACTCCGTTCTGGGAGCACTGAATTTACCCAATAAAAGACTTGTGGGATTCCCAATGTGCCCTAATGATTCCAAAGTCAACACAAGTTGAAATTATTGGGCAAGATGGTCTATCAAACTGAAGCAGTAGCTGGAAGTGGGACCCCTCGGCCATGTTTAAATGCTTTATGCACTTAGTTAAGGAACTACAGTGGTTGGAAATTGCATAATTTGTCTTTCAAGGTAGCACCGGAAAGTACAATGGGTTAACACTCCTACAGCGCACACCAGGAGCACAGATTACGCAATGGTGCCCTCAGAGCCCGTGATTTTCCATCCATTACCTTTAATAGAAAGATGATCATGGGCTTGGGTGCTTACAATTTCACGATAGCTCCTCCCAGCACACGCCAGACAGTGGCACGGCAAGCGTTTTCTCCCAGTGAACCAAATGCGTGTCCATGCATCATAAACACTGGCAAGTTTACTCGAGGTAACGGACTCTGCTGTTCTTTGTTCCCCTCCTCAGGTTTGCTGCTGTCACGAAGAGCAAAATTGTTGTTGAAACTTCTTCAAAGTGGCCTGGCTGATTGTCATCGCAGCGAGCAGTTCAGCAACATCTGTCTTTTTATTCTGAGGGACTGCCTGGCTGAAGCTGAAGAAGATGTTTCTGAGGTATCAACCCTGGATATTATGGGCTGTCTCCAGAAGCTGGAAGGTAACAGCCTTGTGGACGTGATGATTGTCAGGGAACTGGCCGAAGTATGGAGTGAGGGAGCAGCTGAAAACTTCCAGAGGAGCGTCCCATTTATTACTCAGCTTGTCAGAGACCTTTTCCCTCTCTTAGACACAGTGGAATTTGACGCAGTTCTTGTACGGAGAGGTGTTTATCGCTGCCACCCACGGACACTCAGGCGAGTTACCAGCTTCAAAGGTAATCAGCCCGTTCCTTTCAAAACCCATCTTAAGGAGGCACGCAAAGCTCGACACTTTTTGTTCAAGGTTCTCTTATTAAACCACAGTGTATATTCCATTCTCTTTAATAATTCAATATCATTGAATCGGCTGTAGCTCAGTCGGTATCACTCTCGCCTCTGAGTCAGAAGGTTGTGGGTTCAAGTCCCACTCCAGGGACTTCAGGCGCATAATCTAGGCTGACACTCCAGTGCAATACTGACCGAGTGCTGCACTGTTGGAGGTGCCGTCTTTTGGATGAGACATTAAACCGAAGCACCGTCTGTCCACTCAGGTGGATGTAAAAGATTCCATGGCGCTGTTTCAAAGAAGAGCAGGGGTGTTCTCCCTGGTGTCCTGGTCAATATTTATCCCTCAACCAACATCACTGAAACAGATTATCTGGTCATTATCACATTGCTGTTTGTGGGATCTTGCTTTGTGCAAATTGGCTGCCGTGTTTCCTACATTACAACAGTGACTGCACTTCAAGAGTGCTTTGGGACGCCATGAAAGCAAGTATAAATGCAAGTCTTGCTTTCTTTCATTCTGTCAAAGATTTACACATTAGATATTCTGCTTTCAGCTGCCCTTTCTGATGCCATCCTGACTCTTGTGATAGGGGAAAGTGGGGGTTTGGCCTCAGCTGTTGGAGAGGAGGAGTATGGAGACCGTGCTTTACAAGTAGCATCATGAAGGGAGAAGAGAGTGGAGATTTAGGTTGAGGCTTGTGGCAGAGGGGATACAGGGGGCTAGGGATAGGTGCTGAGGGGCAGGGTATGTGTGCTGATGGACTTAGGAGAGGTGAGGGGACTCAGCGGGCAAGGGAATGGGGCTCAGGGGTCAGGTGATAGGAATGTGGAGAGGAGGTGAAGGCCACAGCTATGGAGCCTCTCAAAGGGCTGAGCAGCAGAGGGGATTCCCTAGAGTGGGAGCTTGAATTAAAACAGGGGGCCTGGAGATAGGGTACAGTCATGAGGGAGCTGGGAATGACGAATAAAAATGCAGATAGAGCCGGAAGTGACAGAGATAAGATGGACAAACAACAGCAACAACTTGCATTTATATAGCAACCTCTAACGAGGTAAAACGTCCCAAGGCACTTCACAGGAGCGTTATCAAACAAAATCTGACACCAAGCCACATAAGGTGATATTAGGGCAGATGACCAAAAGCTTGGTCAAAGAGTTAGGTTTTAAGAAGCATCTTAAAGGAGGAGAGAAAGGTTGAGAGGCGGAGAGGTTTAGAGAAGGAATTCAAGAGCTTGGGGTCTAGGCAGTTGAAAGCACGGCCGCCATTGGTGGTGCGATTAAAATCGGGGATTCAAAAGAGGCTAGAATTGGAGAATCGTAGAGATCTCAGAGGGTTCTATGTTTGGAGGAAGTTACAGAGATAGGGAGGGGCGAGACCATGAAGGGATTTGAAAAGGTTGAGAATTTTAAAATTCTAGGAGCAGTAAATGTTGGGGTGTGAGGCGGAGTGGGGGGGGGGGGGTTGAAGAAATATAATAAAATTAAAATGAAATACATTTTGAAATGTAAAACTTAACTAATTAGAAAACAGCGAAACAAAATAGCGGGCAGTTGTGGATGACTCACCACAGCATCGCCAGTGGTGGGAGGACTGAATGGCAGGCACTGCTGTGCTACCTATTGCATGCAATTGAAGCAGGCTGTACTTCCACAGATTGCCAACTTTACTAAAGCATTACTAAATAATGACAGCAGGAAGTAGCTTGAGATGAGGTGTATGATATGCCCACTTTGACCCTGGTGCTGCCGGAGAGAGCGCTGTTATATTTCTTCCCATCCCACGAGCAGCATATGAAATGGGAGACAGTGGACGAAGAGGCAGGAATCCATCGCCACAGTCTGCTCTCCTCACCCAGGTGGAAACCCTTACCATTTATTGCACAGATTTGTGAACAAATCATTAATTGTGAAGACTGTCTTGTATCTTGCCTGAGATTTCAGTCCTTGTCTGGTTTTTCTAGGGCTTCCACCAAGGATCATTCTGAAAGTGATTCAGCCCAAATCTGTGCAGTCGTTGGCGAATGAGGAAAGAATGAGCTTATTAAACCAGGAGCTGCTGGCAGGAGAATTTACAGAGCTGTGTCTGAAAACCGCTGACATTCTTCAAAGGGTCCAGGACTACCAGTCCAATGAGGTGCCAACAAAACTCAGAAGAAACTTGGACAAACGGGACATTGCAACAGAAATTAGAAGGGTTTTGGCAACCAAAGACTTTGGGTGCAGATCCTTCGACTCTGGCATGAGGGCACGGCTCCTGTCGCTGGTTGAGTTTGAGCCTATCTCCTGCAATATGCCTTTGTTTCTCAGCCTTCATTATGACACCTTCCTTTCCTTAGCTGAATATTTGAAATCGAATGATAGGCAGTGTTTCCAGTTTATTTTTGAAGAGGTTCACATGTATCAGTGTAGCGCAGGGTTGTACGGTGTGCGGAGTGTGCGGGATCCCGTGGCTATCGATGGAGGGATAGAGGAGGTGTTCCAGTTTTCAACCTCCGGCTGTGCTTCTTTTTTGGTCCAGCTCCATTGCAGAGGCTACAGAGACGGTCAGTATCTTCAGTGTAACCGACCGCTCTTGTATAAGCTGTCCAATCTGTCCGGCGGTTTGCACCAAGAGGCCGAGAAAGCTGGCACGGTGATTGCCAACCAGGCTGGCACAACTTGGGTCCGAGAAAATCCTGACGGAGGTTTGAAGGAAATTGTGGAGAGGATCACGCAGAATTCCAGTGGTTCTGTAGATATGGGAAGCTGCTGTTTCCTCATCAATTCGTGGAGTGCCGAGTGTGAAATCAGGCTCCTTTACAAAGATGACACAATCACTGCAACAGCAGAAAGAAATGCTGACATTTATTGACCTTCGAACTGCCATCAAACCCCCCCCCCCCCCCCCCGGCTGCAGTATGTTGGATTGTGAAATGGGTTTACAACATCAGGCTGCGATTTTCACAAGAGGTCGGGGGATTCTCTGACGGGCAGCCTCTTGGTGTGACCTAGGCTTGTGCCAGATTTCTGCCAGTGTTATTTGAAGGCTGGCATTCGGCCATTTAACCAAAGCTTCGGCCACTGGATTGTTCCACCACAAGCGGCCAGGGTAGCAGGCAGCAAATTTAAAATAGTTCACACTACTTCCAGACGCAACCTCCAACCTATCCCCCCCCCCCACTTCCCGCGCCCCGGCACAGCACAGATATTCATGAGGGGGAGGGTAGGGGGTCAAGGGAGACATGCTCACCCAGAAAACCTTCAGAATCTAATATCAAAAGTGGTTAATTTCAGAACACTTTTACTTAATTTATACGTGAAAAACAACAAGGCCTTGGTCAATTTCCATGAAGTTGGTGACTGCAGTAGCTGAAGTGAGACCATCCAGGATAAATGGACAGAGAACGTTTACTCTGGGAATTCATCACTTTTCACTGTCAGAGTTTCCGGGGGTGGCCACACCTCCTTTTATTCGAGCAAAATCCTGAAGGCCTGGAGTAAAAATCTGTTTTGTCTTTCTATTTTGTAATCCCACATTTCCTTGCTCACAACCCAAGTCATCACGGACAAGAAACAGGATAATGGGTACTGGGGAGTCTGGGGGGGGAAACAGTCTTTCTCCTCCAACCCTTCTGTGTATCTCTACTCTGTCTTTTACTGTCTCTCTCTCTCTCTCTCTGCTTCTTCCCTACTTGTTATGTTCGTTCCTTTCTGTATCTCTTTCCCACATCTTCTGTATTTCCCTCATCATCCCATCTGTGTGTTTCTTTTCTCCTTCTCATCTTCTTCCCCTGGATGTCTCTTTCGCCTTCCATTTTTTATCTCTATCTCTATCTCCTTGTGTGACTCTGTTCCTTCTGTCTCTCTACTCTATCCTGTCTCTGCTCACTTCCTTCTGTCTCTCTATCCTAATTGTCTGTCTCTGCTCACTTCCTTCTGTCTCTCTACTCTATCCTAATTGTCTGTCTCTGCTCACTTCCTTCTGTCTCTCTACTCTATCCTAATTGTCTGTCTCTGCTCACTTCCTTCTGTCTCTCTACTCTATCCTAATTGTCTGTCTCTGCTCACTTCCTTCTGTCTCTCTACTCTATCCTAATTGTCTGTCTCTGCTCACTTCCTTCCGTCTCTCTATCCTAATTGTCTGTCTCTGCTCACTTCCTTCTGTCTCTCTACTCTATCCTAATTGTCTGTCTCTGCTCACTTCCTTCTGTCTCTCTACTCTATCCTAATTGTCTGTCTCTGCTCACTTCCTTCTGTCTCTCTACTCTATCCTAATTGTCTGTCTCTGCTCACTTCCTTCCGTCTCTCTACTCTATCCTAATTGTCTGTCTCTGCTCACTTCCTTCCGTCTCTCTATCCTAATTGTCTGTCTCTGCTCACTTCCTTCTGTCTCTCTACTCTATCCTAATTGTCTGTCTCTGCTCACTTCCTTCTGTCTCTCTACTCTATCCTAATTGTCTGTCTCTGCTCACTTCCTTCTGTCTCTCTACTCTATCCTAATTGTCTGTCTCTCTACTCTATCCTAATTGTCTGCCTCTCTACTCTATCCTAATTGTCTGCCTCTGCTCATTTCCTTCTGACTCTCACCTTGTTCTGCCCTGTCTATTTCTCTCAATTAAATCTCTTTTAAGAGAAAGGGGGGAGAAGCGAGGTGAGGAAGTGTTTAGTCACGATGCTGCAGCCATCATGGTGTGGGGCAGGCTTGATGGACCAGCTGGTCTTTTCCTGCCCGTCAATTTCGTATGTTCATATGTGACTCCCCTTCTTTGTGTTCCTCCATCCGATCTGTGAATGTTTGTCTGCTCAGTCTCTCTTTTCCTATATCTGTCTCTCTCCTTTGCTTTCTCTGTCTCTCTCCTCTGTTTTGGTTTCTCTCCCCTTCCCTACTCTCTGTCTTTCCCCCTTCCCTTCTCACCCATTCTTTTCCTCTCCTCATTGAAACTCATTGATCTCATTGAAAGGTATAAAATTCTTAAAGTATAGATGCTGAGAGGCTGTTTCCCCTGGCTGGAGAGTCTAGAACTAGGGGGCATAGTCTCAGGATAAGGGGTCGGCCATTTAGGATTGATATGAGGAGGAATTTCTTCACTCACAGGGTGGTAAATGTTTGGAATTCTCTACCCCAGAGGGTTGTGGATGCTCAGTTATTGAGTATATTCAAGATTGAGATCATCAAATTTTTGGACTCTAACAGAATCAAGGGATATGGGGATCGGGCAGGAAAGTGGAGTTGAGGTTGAAGATCAGCCATGATCTTATTGAATGGCGGAGCAGGCTCGAGGGGCCGTATGGCCTACTCCAGCTCTTACTTCTTGTGTTCTTGTGTATTCTCCTCAAAGTTCTCTCTCCTTTTCTTCTTTGCCCACTCTCTGTCAAAATCTTTCTCATAATCTCTGTCTCTTTCTGTCACTCTCACTCACTCTGTCACTGTCTGCATCTCTTTCAATCTCGATCTCACTCTCCCATCAATCTCTCTCTCCTCCCTGTCTTTTTCTCATTTAATCCCTCTATTTCTGTCTCTCCATTTTTTTGGTCTCCTTTGTCCCCTTTTCCGGGTTTCTCTCTCTCCCCTCCCCAATTTTCATTTGTGCTCTCTCCATTTCTGGTTTGCCCAGTCTCTCTCTCTCTCTCTCTGCTGATTTCTTCTCTCTCCCTATCTCTCTTGCATACTTCCTTGAGCCTCCGTTTCAGTTCGAAACTGCCAACGCCCACAATTAAAGAGTGTACACATGCAGACCCCTGTCTATAACACGATGTGTGCATCGAGTTGTTCGACGCTGAAGATAATATCGGATCTAAACATTACAATTCTTTTAAAAGTCTCATCTATTCCTAGAAATGGTAGTCAAATTTGGCACATGTATTTATCGTAACTTTGGTTATGCTTTATACATTATGACAACAGCTACTGCAATATATTTTCTAGGAAAAAAGCTTTATATAAGGATCAATTTTGCTGAAAGATTGCTGCTAGTTCATATTTACAGGATTGGTTGCAGTGAATGTAACTGTTTGAGGAGAATGTTTAAACGTATAGGATTCTTCCTGATCTTTTCATTGGAAAATTGGTGCAGAATATTGAATTGGATGTACAGCAAGAAATGTGCCCGATAGATCTAAATAAAGGAGTATGTAAAACCATTTAAGCACTGCAAGTATCAGCCGTGACTCAGTGTTAACGCTCAGGCCTCTGAGTCAGAAGATCGTGGGTTAAAGTCCCCACTCTAGAGACTTGAGCTCGTAATCCAGGCTGACAATTCAGTACAGTCAAGAGGGAGTGCTGCACTGTCAGAGGTGCTGTCTTTTGGATGAGATGTTAAACCTCTCAGGTGGGCATAAAAGATCCCACGGCATTATTTTGAAGAAGAGCTGTGGAGTTCTCCCCAGTGTCCTGGTCGATATTTATCCCTCAATCAACGTCACTAAAACAGACTATCTCATCATTTATCTCATTGCTATTGCTGTTGCTGTGCACACGTTGACTGCCACGTTTACTACGTTACAATAGTAACAACACTTCAAAAGTAGTGGATTGGCTGCAAAACGCTTTTGGATGTCCTGAGGTTGTGAGTAGCGAATACAGAATACTGTATGACAATGCGGTCTCCTCTACATTGGGGAGACCAAACGCAGACTGGGTGATTGCTTTGCTGAAAACCTCCGCTCAGTCAGCAAGCGTGACCCTGACCTGCCAGTCACTTACCATTTTAATTCCCTGTCCCACTCCCACTCTGACCTCAGCCTCTGACACTGTTCCAATGAAGCTCAATGTAAGCTTGAGGACCAGCATCTCATCTTTCGTTTAGGCAATTTACAACCTTCCGGACTCAACATTGATTTCAAACATTTCAGATCATAACCACTGCTCCCATTTTTTTCAGACAGCAGGTGCTGGTAATGGTTCTGCTGTTGCCATTTACAGCTACTCCTGACCAATCTTTTGTTTCTTAACCTGTCCCATTACCACCTTCCTTGCCTTGCACCATCATCCCCTTTGTCATTTAATCACGCCTGTCCTCTACCCTATCACAGACCTTCCCTTTTATTCTTTCCTCCCCTTTCCCTGGCTCTGAATTTGCTTAAAAACTTTAACATCTTCTACTTCTGACGAAAGGTCTACGTTAACTCTGTATCTTTCTCCATAGATGCTGCCTCACTTGTTGAGCTTCTCCAGCATTTTCTGTTTTTATTTCAAATTTCAGTGTCACTTCGTTGCTTTTGAACTCAAGTCCCCTCTGTACAAAACCCAGAATCCCATTTGCCTTTACGACTTTTTTGACCTGCATTCCCACCTTTAAAGATCCATTAGCACCCTCAGATCTCTGTTCCTCCCTTCTGTTAAGAATCTTATCATTTAGGGAACATATCCTTTCACTGTTCTTTTCCCCAAAATGTCCTACTTCACATTTCTCTGCATTGAACTGCATCTGCCACCTGTCTGCACACTCTGACACCACCTCTCTGCCCAACACCTGCAATTTCTTGCATTCTTCCTCACAGTTTGCCCTGCCTCCCAATTTGGTATCAACAGCAAACTTTAATATCATGTCTCTGGTTCCTATGTCCAAACTATTTATAAAAGTGGGAAGCAAAAGAGGTCCCGGCAAAGATCCCTGGGGAAAAGCACTACCTACATCGTCATCCAAACGCACATCCATTTCCCCTTCTCTCTGCTTCTATCACCAAGCTATCTCCCTTTCCATGTACCTACATTTTCTTTAATTTCACACATCTTAAATTTTGCAACAAGTCTTTTATGTGGCATCTTATCGAAGTCCTCAAACATCCATACATCTAACACCGACTGTGTTATCTTTATTTATACACTCTGTGGTTCTCTCAAAATTTCAATTCATCCAGGACAAAACCTGTCCTTTAGAAATCCATGTTGATACTCCCCAATTAGCTCATGCTTTTCTAAACATTCACTAATTTCATCCTGTATCCTGGACTCCGGAGGGCTGATTGTGTGATCCCAATGAAGTAGAGCTGGGAATGGTTAGCTGTGAATGCAAAGCTAGCCAAAGGAATACTGAGTTGACTGCCGACAATTTTCTGGGATGGTATAATTACCATAAACTCCTAGCATAGCTTTAGCCTTTTCACCAAGCTAACATACTGGGGAAGTGGAAATTAGGAACCAGGAGTAGGTCATTCAACCCCTCGAGCCTGCTCCCCCATTCAATTAGATCATGACTGATCTATATAAACTCAATCTACCCACCTTGGTTCCATGAGACTTAATACCCCTGCCTAACAAAAATCTATCAGTCTCAGTTTTGACATTTTAAATTGACTCCCAGCCTTTTGTGTGTGTGTGTGTGTGTGTGTGTGTATTTCCACTAACCTTTGTGTGAAGAAGTGCTTCCTGATATCACCCTGGACTCTCCCACCAGTAGGAAATAGTTTCTCTCTATCCTATCAAATCCTTTAATCATCTTAAACACCTCAATCAGATCACCCCTTAATCTTCTATACTCAAGGGAATGCAAGCCCAATTTTAAGGTTATGCCTCTTTGTTCTGGACTCCCTAGTCTATGCAACCTGTCCTCATAATTTAACTCTTTTAACCCAGGTATAATTCTGGTGAATCTGCATTGCATCCCCTTCAAGGCCAATATATCCTTCCTGAGGTGCGGTGCCCAGAACGGAACTCAGTACTCTAAATAGGGTCTAACCAGACCTTTATATATCTGTAACATAACTTCTACCCCTTTGTAATCCAGCCCCCTTGAGATAAAGGCCAACATTCCATTAGCCTTTTAAAATTATTTTTTGTACCTGTCCACTAGCTTTTAGTTATTTCTGTACTTGGACCCCTAATTCTCTCTACTCCTCCACAGTTCCTAGCTTGTCACCATTTAGAAAATACTCTGATCTATCTTTCTTGGTTCCAAAGTAGATGAACTCACACTTTCCCACATTGAACTCCATCTGCCAAAAGGGAATTGGATAAATACTTGAAAAGGAAAAAATTGCAAGGCTATGGGGAAAGAGCAGGGGGGAATGGGACTAATTGGACAGCTCTCTCAAAGAGGCACAGGCAAGATGGGCCGAATGGCCTCCTTCTGTGCTGTACGATTCTATGATTCTGCCACAGTTTTGCCCAGTCACTTAATCTTTCAATGTCCCTTTGCAACTTTCTGCTCCCATCTATACTATTTACTGTGCCACCTAACTTGTTATCGTCAGTAAGCCTGGATATACGGCTCTCTATTCCTTCATCCAAGTCCTCTATAAATACAGTGAAAAGCTGAGGCCCCAGCACAGATTTCTGGGGGACACCACTAGTCACATGCTGCCAATCTGATTACATACCCATTACTCTCTGTTTCATACCTCCTAACCAATTCCCTATCCAAGCCAGTAGATTGTCTCCAGTTCCATGTACTCTCATTTTTGTTAATGGTCTCTTTCGGGAAACCTTATTGAATGCCTTCTAGAAGTCCATACAAATAACATCCATAGAAACTCCCTTATGTACCACGTTAGTGACCTCAAAAAAAATTCACATGACTTACCCTTTACAAATCCATGGTGACTCTCTCTGATCTGCTCATATTTGTCCAAGTGCTCAGGCACACTGTCCCTAACAACAGATTCTAGTAACTTTCCCACAACAGATGTTAGATTAATAGTGATATAATTTCCTAGTTTATCTGAACTACCCTTCTTAAATAATGGAGTGACATTAGCATTCTGGATCACATTTAGAAGGAAGTGCCCCTTTCAAGGTAGGTGGCCTCCTACAAGGGCAAACATTGTTATAGCCTTTGTAATAGTTGTCAATCATTGTCTTTTGTAAACAATTTTACAACACCAAGTTATAGTCCAGCAATTTTATTTTAAATTCACAAGCTTTCGGAGGCTTCCTCCTTCCTCAGGTAAATGTTCAGGAGCTCCTCGAAGCCTACGCATTTATACATATAGAACAATACATGGTGTTTACAGAATGCCCCTGCAACTGCCCGTTGCCAAGGCAATCACCGTGTTCAGACAGAGAGGTGTCACCTGCAGAACCCCCGAATACACATTCAACAAAAAAACAAACAGGAAAAAAAACAGAGAGAGGCAGAAACATCCGGAAGGCAGAGAAAGCCAGCAAATGACCCATTATATTAAAAACAGATAACATTTGTTCGCTGGTGGGGTAACGTGTAGCGTGACATGAACCCAAGATCCCGGTTGAGGCCGTCCTCATGGGTGCGGAACTTGGCTATCAATTTCTGCTCGACGATTTTGCGTTGTCGTGTGTCTCGAAGGCCGCCTTGGAGTACGCTTACCCGAAGGTCGGTGGATGAATGTCCATGACTGCTGAAGTGTTCCCCGACTGGGAGGGAACCCTCCTGTTTGGCGATTGTTGTGCGGTGTCCATTCATCCGTTGTCGCAGCGTCTGCATGGTCTCGCCAATGTACCATGCTCTGGGGCATTCTTTCCTGCAACGTATGAGGTAGGCTGTGCAGAAGGAGGATGGGGTTAGCAAAGAAATGCCAGGCAAAAACGATGGTTAAGTTTGTGGGCGAGTAATGGAGCAGTACAACAACCAATTGCTATTATTGCTTCATGAGATGGGTGTGAGGAGAGTTACCATGTTTGGCACTGTAAGGCATCCTCCGACGGAAAGCAGTGCACTATACTGTCACAAAGTGTCATCCAGACGCAATGGTGTGTACAGCACAGTGGAGGAGGTCAAGAGGGGAACAGAAATAAAGAGGTGGACAGAAATAAAGAAGTGAGAAAGAAACAGAAATAAAGGAGCGAGAGATGCCCCCGTTCTGTCCCTGTTCACAATTCCCCAGTTTAGTCCCTGTTCACAGTTCCCCCGTTCAGTCCCTGTTCACAGTTCCCCCGTTCAGTCCCTGTTCACAGTTCCCCCGTTCAGTCCCTGTTCACAGTTCCCCCGTTCAGTCCCTGTTCACAGTTCCCCCAGTTTAGTCCCTGTTCACAGTTCCCCCAGTTTAGTCCCTGTTTACAGTTCCCCCTGTTTACCATTCCCTTTATTCCCTGTTCACAGTTCCCCCATTCAGTCCCTGTTCACAGTTCCCCCAGTTTAGTCCCTGTTCACAGTTCCCCCCGTTCAGTCCCTGTTCACAGTTCCCCCGTTCAGTCCCTGTTCACAGTTCCCCCAGTTTAGTCCCTGTTTACAGTTCCCCCTGTTTACCATTCCCTTTATTCCCTGTTCACAGTTCCCCCGTTCAGTCCCTGTTCACAGTTCCCCCGTTCAGTCCCTGTTCACAGTTCCCCCAGTTTAGTCCCTGTTCACAGTTCCCCCGTTCAGTCCCTGTTCACAGTTCCCCCAGTTTAGTCCCTGTTTACAGTTCCCCCTGTTCACAGTTCCCCAGTTCAGTCCCTGTTCACAGTTCCCCCGTTCAGTCCCTGTTCACAGTTCCCCTGTTCACAGTTCCCCAGTTTAGTCCTGGTTTACCATTCCCTTTATTCCCTGTTCACAGATCCCCCGTTCAGTCCCTGTTCACAGTTCCCCCTCTTTAGTCCCTGTTCACAGTTCCCTTTATTCCCTGTTCACAGTTCCCCCTCTTTAGTCCCTGTTTACCATTCCCTTTATTCCCTGTTCACAGTTCCCCCTGTTCCGTCCCTGTTCCCCCCGTTTAGTCCCTGTTCCCCCCGTTTAGTCCCTGTTCCCCCCGTTTAGTCCCTGTTCTCCCCGTTTAGTCCCTCTTCAGTTTCCCCTGTTTAGTCCCTGTTTTCTTTTTATTCGTTCGTGGAATGTGGGCGTCGCTGGCGAGGTCGGCATTTATTGCCCATCCATAATTGCCCTTGAGAAGGTGGTGGTGAGCCGCCTTCTTGAACCGCTGCAGTCCGTGTGGTGAAGGTTCTCCCACAGTGCTGTTAGGAAGGGAGTTCCAGGATTTTGACCCAGCGACGATGAAGGAACGGCGATATATTTCCAAGTCGGGATGGTGTGTGACTTGGAGGGGAACGTGCAGGTGGTGTTGTTCCCATGTGCCTGCTGCTCTTGTCCTTCTGGGTGGTAGAAGTCGCGGGTTTGGGAGATGCTGTCGAAGAAGCCTTGGCGAGTTGCTGCAGTGCATCCTGTGGATGGTACACACTGCAGCCACAGTGCGCCGGTGGTGGAGGGAGTGAATGTTTAGGGTGATGGATGGGGTGCCAATCAAGTGGGCTGCTTTGTCCTGGATGGTGTCGAGCTTCTTGAGTGTTGTTGGAGCTGCACTGTTCACAGATCCCCCTGTTTAGTCTCTGTTCACAGTTACCCTGGTTAGTCTCTGTTCACAGTTCTCCCCGTTTAGTTCCTGTTCACAATTCCCCCTGTTTAATCCCTGCTTATAGTTCCCCTTATTTTGTCCCTGTTCACAGTTCCAACAATAACTTGCATTTATTATAGCGCTATTAACCTAGTAAAATATCCCAAGGCGCTTCACAGGAGCATTATGAGTCAAAATTTGATACCGAGCAACATGAAATATTAGGACAGATGACCAAAAGCTTGGTCAGAGGTAGATTTTAAAGAACGTCTTAAAAGAGGAGGAAGAGGTTGAGAGGTTTAGAATGGGTATTCTGGAATTTATGCCTTAGGCAGCTGAAAGCACAGTCGCCAATGGTGGATACGGGCAGCAGAGTTTTGGATGAGCTCAAGTTTACAGAGGGTGCAAGGTGTGAGGCTGGCCAGGGGATCATTGGAATAGTCAAGCCTAGAGGTAACAAAGGCATGGATGAGGGTTTCTGCAGCAGATGAGCTGAGGCAGGGGCGGAGACGGGCGATGTGACAGAGGTGGAATTAGACTGTCTTGGTGATGGAGCGGATATGTAGTCAGAAGCTCAACTCAGGGTCAAATAGGACGCCAAAGTTGCGAACAGTCTTGCTCAGCTTTAGTGGCCAGGGAGAGGGATCGAGTCAGTGGCTAGGGAACAGAGTTTGTGGCAGGGAATAAAAACAATGGCTTCCCCCTGTTTACAGTTCCCCCCAGTTCACAGTTCCCCATGTAGCCCTTGTTCACAGTTCCAGCTGTTTGGCCCCATGTGTCAGCTGTAGAATCAGAGAATCATAGGATGATACAGCACAGGAGGCCATTCAGCCCATTGTGCCTGTGCTGGCTGTTTGAAAGAGCTATCCAATTAGTTCCATTCCTCTGTCCTTTCCCCATAGCCCTGCAAATGTTTCCCTTTCAAATATTTATCCAATTCCCTTTGAAAGTTACTATTGGAATCAGCTTCCACCACCCTTTCAGACAGTGCATTCCAGATCATAAGAATTGGCTGCGTAAAAAATTTTTGCATCTGGTTCTCTTGCCAATTATCTTAAATCTGTGTCCTCTGGCTACCAACCCTTTTGCCACTAGAAACAGTTTTTCCTTATTTGCTCTATTAAAAACCTTCATAATTTTGAACACCTCTATTAAATCTCCCCTTAACCTTCTCTGCTCTAAGAAGAACAACCCCAGCTTCTCTAGTCTCTCTACGTAACTGAAATCCCGCATTCCTGGTACCATTCTAGTAAATCTCTTATGCACTCTCTCTAAGGCCTTGACATCCTTCCTAAAGTGTGGTGCCCAGAATTGGGCACAATGCACCAGCTGGGGCCTAACTAGTGATACATAAAGGTTTAGCATAATATGATTGCTTTTGTACTTTATGCCTCTAGTTGTAAAGCCAAGGATTCTGTATGCTTTTTTTTTTAAACAGCCTTCTCAACTTGTCCTGCCGCCTTCAAAGATTTGTGTACAAATACCCCCAGGTCTCTCTGTTTCTGCAGCCCTTTAAAATTCTACCATTTAGTTTATATTGCCTCTCCTCGTTCTTCCTACCAAAATGCATCACTTCACACTTCTGTGTTAAATTTCATTCTGCCATGTGTCTGCCCATTTCACCAGTCTATGTCCTCCTGAAGTTTGTTACTAATCTTCATGTTGTTTACTACATTTCTGAGTTTCGTGTCATCTGCAAACTTTGAAATTATACCCCCTATACCTAAATCCAAGTCATTAATATATATCAAAAAGAGCAGTGGTCCGAATACCAACCCGTGGTGGACACCACTGTATACCTCCCTCCAATCTTAAAAACAACTGTTCATCACTGCTCTCCACTTTCAGTTCCTTTGCCAATTTTGTATCCACATTGCCACTGCCCCTTGAATCCCATGGGCTTTCACCTCTGTGTCAGAATGTTGTGGATTCAAGTCTCGCTCCAGAGATTTGAGGGTGCACGGCACGTCTTTCAGATGAGACTTTAAATCGAGGCCCTGTCTGCCCTCTCAAGCGGACGTAAAAGATCCCATGGCACGATTGCCAAGAACAGCAGGTGAGTTCTCCCTGGTGTCCTGGCCAATATTTATCCCTCAACCAACATCACTGAAACTCATCATCTCATTGCTGATGTGAGGATTTGCTGTGGGCAAATTAGCTGCTGCTCCAAAAGCAGTGACTGCACTTCCAAAGTATTTCATTGGGTGTGAAAGGCCTTTGGGACGTCCTGAAACGGTGAAGGTCTTTGTGTTTTGCTCACTTGCTGACTCAGTGATTGACACTCCAGGCTCCGCCCCGATGATGCAATCGGTCACATGAGCGGGTGGTGTTCCAGCTGGTCTCGAGCTTCTTCTCTGACACGAAACAGGCCCTTCTCTCCGCCACCATGAGCCGCGCCGTCTCCCGCCGCCTCTTCGTCCCTCTGCTTCTGCTCGGTAAGGAACGCAAGCGCCGGCCTCGGCCTCGGCCTGCACCTGGGCCTCGGGTTCCTCGTCGATCTGTGGGCGGTGCGTCAGCGAACGCGAGCGGCCTCTGGCCCGCCAGTTGCCTGGGTTGGGGAGTTTACGCGGGGTCGGGGTCGGGGTGAATAGGCAGGCCGCAGTGCGCGGTTATGAAGCGGCAGCGGGCAGTGCCAGGGTCTGGAAGCCGGTTCACGGGTGCCCCTTTCCCCGGGCCGCGGCCCCGTTGCCTGGTGGTTGCTGAGGAGGAAGAGGCCCCCCGAGGGGAGGGCGTCACGTGCACGCCCGTCACGTGAGGCCTGGAATCATCTAGAACCAGAGCTGCGAGTGAGTGCGTGGGGCCGCTCCCCCCCCGACCCATACACCGGGGGGCGACCCATACACCGGGGGGCGCCGCCCCCCCCCGACCCACCGGGGGGCGCTCGCCCCCCCCCCCCCCGCCACTCACCGGGGGGGTCGCTGCCCCCGCCACTCACCGGGGGGGGGCGCTGCCCTCGCCACTCACGGGGGGCGCTGCCCTCGCCACTCACGGGGGGCGCTGCCCTCGCCACTCACGGGGGGGCGCTGCCCTCGCCACTCACCGGGGGGGCGCTGCCCTCGCCACTCACCGGGGGGGGGGGGGGGGGGGCGCTGCCCTCGCCACTCACCGGGGGGGGGCGCCCGCCCTCGCCACTCACCGGGGGGGGCGCCCGCCCTCGCCACTCACCGGGGGGGGGCGCTGCCCTCGCCACTCACCGGGGGGGGGCGCTGCCCTCGCCACTCACCGGGGGGGCGCCCGCCCTCGCCACTCACCGGGGGGGGGGGGGGGGGGGGGCGCTGCCCTCGCCACTCACCGGGGGGGGGGGGGCGCTGCCCTCGCCACTCACCGGGGGGGGGGGGGGGCGCTGCCCTCGCCACTCACCGGGGGGGGGGGGGGCGCTGCCCTCAGCCACTCACCGGGGGGGGGGGGGCGCTGCCCTCGCCACTCACCGTGGGGGGGGGGGCGCTGCCCTCGCCACTCACCGGGGTGGGGGGGGCGCTGCCCTCGCCACTCACCCGGGGTGGGGGGGGCTGCCCCCCGCCACTCACCGGGGGGGGGGCTTCCCCGCCACTCACCGGGGGGGGGGGGGGGGCGCTGCCCCCGCCACTCACCGGGGGGCGGGCTCTCCCTGCACCCCCTCTCCCACACACCGGGGGGGGGGGGGGGGCTCTCCCCGCACCCCCCATCCCCCACACACCGGGGGGGGGTGTCTCCCCCGCCACCCCATCCCCCACACACCGGGGGGGGGCTCTCCCCCCGCACCCCCATCCCCCACACACCGGGGGGGGCTCTCCCCCCGCACCCCCATCCCCCACACACCGGGGGGGCTCTCCCCCCCACCCCCATCCCCCACACACCGGGGGGGGGCTCTCCCCCCCACCCCCATCCCCCACACACCGGGGGGGGGCTCTCCCCCCACCCCCATCCCCCACGCACCGTGGGGGGGGCTCTCCCCCCTCTCCCATACACCCGGGTGGCGCCCCCCCCTCTCCCATACACCGGGTGGCGCCCCCCCTCTCCCATGCACCGGGGGGCGCCCCCCCCTCTCCCATGCACCGGGGGGCGCCCCCCCCCTCTCTCATGCACCGGGGGGCGCCCCCCCCCTCTCATGCACCGGGGGGCGACCCCCCCCCCTCTCCCATGCACCGGGGGGCGACCCCCCCCCTCTCCCATGCACCGGGGAGCGTCCCCCTCTCCCATGCACCGGGGGGGCGCCCCCACCCCTCCCCCTCTCCCATGCACCGGGGGGCGCCCCCCCCTCTCCCCATGCACCGGGGGGCGTCCCCCCCCTCCCCCTCTCCCATGCACCGGGGGGCGTCCCCCCCTCCCCCTCTCCCATGCACCGGGGGGCGTCCCCCCCTCCCCCTCTCCCATGCACCGGGGGGCGGTCCCCCCCTCCCCCTCTCCCATGCACCGGGGGGCGTCCCCCCCTCCCCCTCTCCCATGCACCGGGGGGCGCCCCCCCCCTCCCCCTCTCCCATGCACCGGGGGGCGCCCCCCCCTCCCCCTCTCCCATGCACCGGGGGGGCGCCCCCCCCTCCCCCTCTCCCATGCACCGGGGGGCGCCCCCCCCTCCCCCTCTCCCATGCACCGGGGGGCGCCCCCCCCTCCCCCTCTCCCATGCACCGGGGGGCGCCCCCTCTCCCATACACCGGGTGGGGGGGGTGCGCTCCTCCCTCGCACCGTGGGGCGGGGGGGGGGGCCCACTCCTCCCTCGCACCGTGGGGCGGGGGGGGGGGCCCACTCCTCCCCTCGCACCGTGGGGCGGGGGGGGGGGCCCACTCCTCCCTCGCACCGTGGGGCGGGGGGGGGGGCCCACTCCTCCCCTCGCACCGTGGGGCGGGGGGGGGGCCCACTCCTCCCTCGCACCGTGGGGCGGGGGGGGGGCCACTCCTCCCTCGCACCGTGGGGCGGGGGGGGGGCCCACTCCTCCCTCGCACCGTGGGGCGGGGGGGGGGGCCCACTCCTCCCTCGCACCGTGGGGCGGGGGGGGGGGCCCACTCCTCCCTCGCACCGTGGGGCTGGGGGGGGGGCCACTCCTCCCATACACTGGGGGGGGGTCTCTCTCTCTCTCTCTCTCTGTCTGCCTCTCTCTCTCTCTCTGTCTGCCCTCTCTCTCTCTCTGTCTGCCTCTCTCTCTCTCTCTGTCTGCCTCTCTCTCTCTCTCTGTCTGCCTCTCTCTCTCTCTGTCTGCCTCTCTCTCTCTCTGTCTGCCTCTCTCTCTCTCTCTGTCTGCCTCTCCTCTCTCTCTGTCTGCCTCTCTCTCTCTGTCTGCCTCTCTCTCTCTCTCTGTCTGCCTCTCTCTCTCTCTCTGTCTGCCTCTCTCTCTCTCTCTCTGTCTGCCTCTCTCTCTCTCTCTCTCTGTCTGCCTCTCTCTCTCTCTCTCTGTCTGCCTCTCTCTCTCTCTCTCTGTCTGCCTCTCTCTCTCTCTCTGTCTGCCTCTCTCTCTCTCTCTCTTGTCTGCCTCTCTCTCTCTCTCTCTGTCTGCCTCTCTCTCTCTCTCTCTCTGTCTGCCTCTCTCTCTCTCTCTCTGTCTGCCTCTCTCTCTCTCTCTCTGTCTGCCTCTCTCTCTCTCTCTCTGTCTGCCTCTCTCTCTCTCTCTCTGTCCTGCCTTCTCTCTCTCTCTCTCTGTCTGCTCTCTCTCTCTCTCTCTGTCTGCCTCTCTCTCTCTCTGTCTGCCTCTCTCTCTCTCTGTCTGCCTCTCTCTCTCTCTCTGTCTGCCTCTCTCTCTCTCTGTCTGCCA